>NC_065513.1:18903407-18999243 GCF_006386435.1 Epinephelus moara
TTTTTTTTTCCACCGAGCCCGTTGATTAATTAGAGCTATCTGTCTGAAGACCTCCTGGTATGGTAAGACAACCTCTCCTCCCTCACCTCTCTCTCTCTCTAACACACACACTCTCCATCACAAACACACACTCACACACCTACTAAGAAAACAAAACCCCACTAATCATTTGAAGCCTGTGCTTTGTAGGTGGGGCCCAGTCATTATCAGGCCTCAGCAGTGCAGGTTTTTGTTGGTTTTAGCTCTGCATCCTCAATCAATCGCTAACAGGAAGAACTTTAATCAGGGTTTTAATGCAGCTGTACAAGAGGTGGGCCGGCCCATTGTCTGGGTCTGAAAAGGTTGATCGGAGGGGAGTCCTCTCGCGTTTCTTTACATTCACCTGCTGGGCCCTATTGGGTCTCTTTCTGAAAGAAAAGGACAAGGGAAATGAATAAAGAACACAGTGTGTCCGCTCAACCAGCCTATGGGTTAATCAAGGAGCTACTTGTCATCTCCACAGAGCCTCACAGTTCTGGCCGTTAAGCTCTCCCTTTCTCTTTCCCATGCCAATTCAGACGCACTGAGGAGCTGGGACAAGACGAACAACAGCGGGCCATAACACAACCATGAGCTAATGATATGCTACTCTGAAATGAATGTATGAAGCAGGAGGTGGGGTGCTGGGAAAAGAGGAGGACAGAGAGGAAAAACTTTTATGAATCGAAGAGGAACGCAATTTTGAGAGTCGGAATATATGCGGGAGAGAATGAAATGAAATCTAAAATAGATTTGAAAATATTGTACTGCGGGGAAATGTGTTTCTCAGAGAATTATTTTGGCTAATACAAACAGTAGTTACGTACAAACACCCACAGAAGGCCTGTCAAACTGCAGTGGAGGCTCCACATAGTGCAACACACACACCTGCACACACACACACACACTGTACACAGGCTTGTTATGTTACCTGAATATTTTTCTTTGTATTCAGGTAAGTATTGCTTACACCTCAGCCACGCACACACGCAAATCCAAGCCGCAAAACAAAAGTAGCATCTCCTCCAGAGATTTAACACATGCACAACTTGCTTTAAGGTGACGTAACTTCAGACCTCACCAAGCACCCTGGGTTTCTAGAAAAATCTAAAAGGAATTATAATGGTTTTATCAAGAAAATGCTGTTTGCAAAGGTGCAGTGGGGCGACGTTTGCTTGGTTTCAAGGCCTTTTAAATGATGCTCTTACCCCATCTAGTGAAAAGAGCGAGTAACTCCCATCACCCAGACAAGTGTGTGAGGCTGTGTGTGTGTGTGTGTGTGTGTGTGTGTTTCTCCTAAATGAACGTCTCAAGACTCTCAAGAAACATCATTTAAAGAGGAAATGAGTGTGTTAACATGATTAAAAATGTGATGTAAGCACAGGAGTATATTTGAAGATTAAGTAAAGGGGAAAAAAACCAAAAACATGTTGAAATGTATTTGTATTGTCATCATTATATTAATTATATATTTGCTTCCGCTTAATATTCCTCACACAAAGACCACAAGAGGGCATTATTTAATCAGGGCATTGTAGCAAAATCTATTACAGATTACACAAGTTGGAAAAAAATACATAATGCTTTAATTCAGATAAAGACGAACAGACGGGAAAAAAAATGGAGTGTTTCAAATGCTGTGTGAGAATTTGATCCATTATTATTATTTTTATTATTATTATTATTATTATTATTAGTTTTAGTTTAGCAGTAGTGTCTTGACATAAAAAAGCACACAAAAAATGGGGTGAATATGAATTTACAGTTACAATTATGTGACCTTAAGAGAAAAAAAAAATCCAGCCATACCAGTATGATAATAATAGGATCTATTGTCGACAATTAAATGTATTTATTTATATATTTTCCACTGCCATACATTTGATGAGGCAAAATTTAACTGAGCAAAGGCTCAAATCAACATTTTGTATCAACATTCTTCCTGCAAATAGTTCAACCTGACGTTTATGACATTTCCAGGATAAAATGCGTGCAATTTGTGGAGCACAGAGGGTGCTTTGGAATTATGCGTGTACTTTAAACGTCAGATTTGTCAGAGACAATGTAGACCGGTGACTAATGGCTGATCCACCTGACAGGGCTTTTTGTTGAAGTCCACAGGAAGTCCACAGGAAGCCTTCAGTGCTCTGCAGCAGGGATTGATGCACTTATAAGAATGCTCTCCGACAAAAGGGATGGCGGCAATTAGGAAAACAAAGGAGAGGAGGGTGCCAGTGATTATAGTAGGAGCACTTCAACAGCCAGCACCCAGCTTTCACACTGTCAATTAGAGAGGCAATGAAGGGCGTCAGAAAATATACCTTGTAGTGGTTAATATTTGTGGAAAATGTTTTTTTTTTCCATATATATATATAAATGCTCTGTGATTATAGCTAGAGGAAAATATGAATAAAAACATTATTCTTTTAAAATATGTATTTGTGTATTATTATTATTATTATTGTGCCACAATTGGTGTTATTTTTTGTATAAGCAACACAAGAGAGACATATTTTGGCATTTTTCCTTTGTCTGTTATTATATCTGTCTGTCATTATATTTGGTTTCATTCCCCGAAATAAACGAGGCATGAAAACTGCAAACCTGTCTGAGGAGAAAATTGAAAATGAACATCGTGTTTAATTCATAATGACGGCGTTTAGGCTCACTTGAGCTTGCTCAATTAACAAAATTCTAAATGAGAAAAATACGCTGCATGCACATGCCGCTTCGGTTTTATTCACTTGTGGTTTTTACAAGCTACATTTAAAAGCTTATTTTGGCTGATTTGCCGCGTTTGAGTGCTGATTTTGACAGGCACTCACCGCAGAAGGTCAGCAATTCACCTGTAAGTCGAGAAATTACCCTGCCTAATTTTTGCTGTCCTTCAGGTGGAGCCTGACAGCCTCCTTTGCATTTTAATGCAGACAACCTGATTATTAAATCTTAGAGAGCTTTTTTTTTTTTTTTTTTGTCTGAAATAAATGCTTCGGGTTGCTGGGCAACCTGACTTGATCAAACACGGTTCCCCTCCCCCAATATTCAAGCTCATAATTCTTCATCTGTATTCAGGCATCTAGTTCTTAATTAGATTAAGATGCAAAACCCCCCGCTGCGCGCAAATTCACACCAATGTACGAATCTCTTCCTGCCTCACACACACACTTGATATACAGCTTTGCTTTAGTGATGTACACACCCATTTAAAAATGTAATTAGCAGGCTGGAGGTGGTAATTTTTTAGGAGGGGATCTCATTTCTAATGTAATTGATAAATATTTGTAAATGCATCTATTTTAAATGCAACATTTAATTCATTGTGATATAAGGGATTGCTTTCAGTTGGAAACTTCTACCTTTGCAGCTCTGATAGGAAGTATATAAATGTGATAGAAATAAATAAAAAATATTAAAATGGAAAAAAAAAAATCTGCCTCACAACTGCACAACACAATATACAGCCCAGATAGCAGGACACGTCCATGCTCGGATACACAAACACACCGCAGCTCTTCAGTTAGGAAAAGAGAACAGTGCCAAGGGACAGTGCCATACATTACTCCACCAGCACACTACACATGCACCCATTCCACCCAAATGGCCCGGCTATTTGGAAAGGTGAGGACATTGCACGTTGATATAAAGGGTCATTTGGAGGACTTGTTGGAGCTCGGGACTGTGAGGGATTGGATTTTCACCAGAATGGCTGCGCTTTAACATCACTCTATCTGCCCTTCTCTGCATTTCACTCAAAGCTAAAGGTGCTCAGGATGATGGAGCGCCATGTGTGTTTGTCACTCCCCACAGTGATTTAAATTCCCGGCGACCATTTGCAAATGAGCACGAGTTACTTTGTTTTCTAAATAAAAACATTTCCATCTAAACTCACTGAGGTACAAAAAAAGAATCTGAAACACTTCTGCACTGTTTGCATTTGTCTTCAAGGTAAAGTTAAATGGATCATTAAATTTCACTCGATTCTCACTGGTCTTACTGTGGAGGGAGAAGTTGTACGCATATAGCAAACCAAGGACAGTTGGATTTGCCATAAAGAGCGTGCCATTTTTGCTCTCCCTGGAGCTATGGCTTTGATTGAATCCTGAAATGAGTTGAAATGTCACAAATCCCCACCAATATGCTAGAAATGAAAATTGGCCTTGGGGTTTTAAGGTTCCCATTAAGGGTGTGCTTAACACGTTCTGTTAAGTGTGGTTGGAGTGCATCAAAAATACAACATCATTACGTGTCTCGGCGCACTCAAGCAAAATGTCCCCTAAAATTCCTCAATGCTGCGGAAGTCTCTGCGGTGAAGAGCGAGAGAGAGCTGCGGGATCAGGCCTCCGCAGGACTGAAGCCAGAGAAAAGCCAAGGGGCAGCGGGGTCCAAATTAAACCTGGCAATATTTGAGCGAAATGGGAGCAATTATCATGTCAGACAGGTAGAGAAAAAGCTGGGTAAATCCTGTATTTCCCTGCTGAATATGAAAAAAAATCTGAGATCACGTTCAAATTGAAGCACAAAAGCACTGATGTCTGACCACGCATGTACACCTGGCTTTTATCACCAACTTTCTTTATATACATCACAATATATCTGGCTACTTCTACGTCAAATTATTGATACCTTCTGGGGTTTTTTTTTATTTAGAAATAATAAACTGTTCCTCTACATCAGCATCTCCTTTCAGGCTGGTAATGCCTGTCTCGCTCTGAATGCACTGATTTGATACAAGCGTCCTCCTTCCTCTCTACCCCTCATCTCTCAGGTAGCTGTATTTTCAGGAAACAGGGAAATGACTCTCCTCGCTGCTTAGTATTCACGTCACGTAAAGTGGGTCTGTGTTCCTCATTTAGTTCTGTACTGTACAGCTGGGGAGCTGTCCGGCGTGCGGCGGCAGTATGCAAATGACTCTGGATTTGAATGGAGATGGAGGTAGACACAAAGCTCAATTAGAGACAGAGAGGGAGAGAGAGATGGTGGGGGAGCTTTGAGTGTCTGGAGGGGGGAGGGGAGGAAAAAAAAAAAAACCTTGGCTGCTTAATGCCAACCTGAGGAAACCAATGTACAGACACATTCGAACACAAAGGCACACACAGATGTGAATGCACTTAAATAGCCGGGCAGATTTCTAAATTCTTCAGACAGGCAGCTGATCTCTGAGGGGGCTTAGACAGCTCAGCTCTGTGATGCGTTTCAGTCACACCAATCACGCTGAGGAGATCCCACATCATCCATATCACACATATCATCAAAACAAAAAGGTATTAGGCGAGCACAGGTGCACTTCCTCTTTTGTTTAAGGCTCAAAGACAGACTCTCCCATGCGGCAAAAAGTAGAAGGGGGGACGGCGGCCATTTTGTTCTTGGGTGTTAGCCGATGCCCAGCAGCAGTGCATATCACCTGACCCAGCGCCTGCATGAGTGTCCTTGGAGGAGTCTCTGACATCAGCACTGCCACCCCTGGTTGCCACGGCAACCGCAGCACAATTGAGGGGGGGGGGGGTTGTGCTGGATGGAGGGCAGAATAATTAATATGCACATATAGGGAGTTTGAATCAGGATTTTAATTGTATTTGTTGGTGTGTGAAGCCGAAATGGATTGAACGCTATGGCAAAAAAAAAAAAGAGGAATATCAGAGAGGGGGGGGGGGGAAGAGATTAAGCGAGCTCATTGGTCAGAGAAATCATTTGCATCGTTGTCAAGGTTATTTCCAAATTATTTCCTTTCATACAAGAAAGTAACTTCAGAGATGAGACGGTGGGGAGGTGAGCCACAGGGTGGGGATTATCCTCCTCCTCCTTCCTCCTCTAGATTCTTCTCCTCCTCCTCCTCCTCCTCTTCAACATTATCATCATCATGAATAGTTTACAAAGCTGTGTAAAGCCAAGGTGATGCTTCACACAGCATCAACCCTGACTCCGTGTCCGTAAATTGCAGGAATTTCTGGAGAGGTTTTCAAACGGGGCTGAGAAATAACAGACAGGGAGCGCAGACTTGACTCAGGGTGGATGAGACTAACTTGATCAGGGAGGCTCGAAGATCATTCAGCTGATCTGGTGATGCCACAAAATCACTCAAGTCTGATTTCCCATAAAACACTGCCTGTCACATTATATAGGCACAACCTTTAGTCACACAGACACACACACGCCTGACCTGACATTCTGTCTCCCTGTCTTCCAAACCACCTCTCACACACACACACACACACAGTTTTACTTGCTTCCTCTGTGTCAATAGCATCCAAGTATTCCTTCTGTAAATAAATAGACTGCATGCTGCATTCACTGAGCCTCATTACTGCCAAAAATATAAACAGAAAATTCAGCAGCAGCGTAAAAAAAATACATATGTTTCAGGGAAACTCTAACACAGGATAAAAAGACAAAAATAAGTCATCTACACCACACTGCGGATTTATGCGCAATAGCAGAAGGAAAGGTGTTTAGTTATACTGACAACCCAGACGTACATGCACAGTCACTCACGCACACACGCACGCAAGCATAATACGCCCTATCAGTGCGCGCACACACGGGCGCACATAGGCTACAGTAAACGTTGCAATGGTCTCATCAATAATGCATCGGCACTTCATGTTTATGCAATTTACAGGGCAAGACCGAGCGATGGATACTGTAGATGTGAGCCGGCGCACACTCGACGTATAGCGTTTTACAAGCCTATCACACACACAGCTCGGGCATTAAAGTTAAAATCTTTTCCGCCTGTAGAGAAAGAGATTAAGATAATAAAACAGTCCTCAGCACGTACCTGTTAAAGCATTATTTCTTTGATTCTGGTTTATGCAGGCTTGAAGGGCTTCATGATAACACCGCACTAAGGAAATAAAACTGTAGCTGTGGTGATATGCAAATTAACGGCTCCCGCTGAATGCACGGGCATTTATTATTCATAAATTACTCATGTTTATGCAAATGACGGTATACGGAAACACTGGTGGGGGTTGAGTGGCTCCGTCTAAACATACTGTGTGATTCAATTTCGGTTATGCTCTTCCATCTAAAATGATCCAAATCCAGGAATTTGACCAACATGGTTGTGGAGCGGCTCAGTTATTCTGGAGTTTCATCCAGGTGGGTGAGGGCGGGAAATCGCAGGAAGTGGAGGGAACAGTGTAAATCAGATGTGGAGGAAATCCTGAAATATATGGACAGTTAGTGTAACACACCACACAGTGTAGGCCTATATTTGTGGATGACCAAATTGCCATCTATTTAGGCTATTTATTAATGTATTAGCTTTTTATTATTGTTTATTTATTAATCTACAGGGGCGTAACACCAAATACTGGGCCCTATGCAAATGCAGTCTGTGTGGCCCCCCACCCTTCCTCTCTTGATCCAGATCTCTCAAGCACCTTTTTATTTATTTATTTATTTTTATTTATTATTTTATATTATTTTATTTATTTACTTTTTTGGAACCCAATGTCCCTTGCTTAAGGAAAGACACAACAGTATTTGTTTGTGCTCCAGCAGCAGTCACTCACTCACTTTAGCTGCAGTCAGACACAGAAAACCAGCGGTTCCAAAGTGATGGGTCGTGGTCCAAAAGCTGGTCATGGGTTCATTCTGAATGGACTGCAGGGGACTCACAAATGTGTCGTTTGTAAAAAAACAACAAAAAAAACAAGTACTTTAGATTACAGTGAATTTCCAGCACAGACCTTTTATTTTGAAGTGGCATTTCCTGCTGTAGAATGAGTGACTAACGGACAGCTTCCTGACAGAGATGGCACACAAGCTTGATGACATGGCCAAATGCAAGTACTGAATATGTTTGACCTCCTGGACCTTGCAACAATGACTAAGGAGAAATCTGGACCCCATGGTTGGACCAGTTGGGAACCACTGCCACAGACTATATAAATAATGGGCGTGGCTACCGTGATGTCATCCATTGGTTTATGGACTGCTGTTTTGAAGCCTCGAGTTCGGCATGATGGCAGTCAGCATCTAGTTTTTGGAGCCAAAAGTGACCATATTTGGACGAGAGGCTGGAGCTGTGGAGAAGCGAGGGATCGATCTGACTTGGAGACTGCAGCGAATGATAGCAAAGTTTCAGACAGCCTGTCAATCAAGCAGCCCCGCCCTTTCCTTAAATATGCGTAACTCTAAGTCTTAATTTAAGGCCTCCCTTCAGTTGTCATGAATGTTGAAATAAGCAATAGAGACCAAATATATTTTTTTTGTACCAGGCTGTAAACATGTTAAGTTCTGCTGTAAAGTTGGGCATTTTAATATGGGGATCTATGGGGATTTACTTTGTTGTGGAGCCAGCCTCAAGTGGTCATTCGATGAACTGCAGTTTTTGGCATTATGGCATTTCGGAGGTTACCTTAGACACTACCACTAGACGAATCCTAATGTGAGGCGAACTACAAAGTTCAGTCTTTCAACTGATTTATTCAGCCAATATTAATTTAGTTATTCCACTAAATACGTAGAAATTAAGAAAATGGGAACAAAACCAAACTTCGTTCGAGGCTTTTTGAGAGCCAACCTCCCGTTGGGGCCCCGGGTAATCAGTCCCACTTTCCTCCCACTACGACACCCCTGGGTATCTATTTCATTTTATGTTTCTAACTTTTCTTTACCTGTGGGCCACCTTTTGAGACTGGACTCCTCTACAGAGGTGGTAAGAAATATGGACGTGACATGACTCCTCTGAACTGAACTCACTCTTCGTAAACACTGATAAAAGAATCTCATGTTACATGCATGTGTTGCGGTACTTGAGCACCAGCCTCTACTGAATGAGGGGATTCTGTGTTGTTAGGTGTATTACTTTATAATGTTTTTACTAGTGGGTTTATCTTATATATGATTTTTTTTTGTTTTTGTATATTGTGTCAATAAACTAACTAACTAACTAACTAACTAACTAACTAACTAACTAACTAAGTTATTTTTGTATACTATACTACTTTTAAGTGTGGAACCTAGGCCTATAGTAGGCTACCTAATATGCTAAAACAGCCTTGGAGCCAAATAATTTACTTATTTTTTTAAATGAGTGCAATCCCATGTCATATACTGAAATTCGTATGATTAGACCATATCTCAAGTGATCAAAATGCACCACAGCATTAATTTAATAAGATAACCCTGTAAGCCATAAAGAAAAGAAAACGTGATTGTTAAAAGTTTTTTTAATGTGTGTGTGTGTGTGTGTGTGTGTGTGTGTGTGTGTGTGTGAGTGAGTGACTGAGTGAGTGAGTGAGTGAGAGAGGCCTGTATGATGAATACATTTCTTTTGCGCACTGTATCGTGAAATACGGTAGTATCGCCGCGCGTCATCAAAACAGGACAGCCTTGACGCCAAAGACTGGCGACGCACTTCATGGTGTTGTATCTTTGTTGTTTGTATTTTTATACAGTGATTTTCAAGTTTCGCGAGGAAATAAAGAGGCTGTTTAGTACACAGCCACCGACTGCTTCACCAAACCATTGTCGTCGTCACCGGTTTCCGGTTTTGAATGGACTTGCGAACATTTAGGCACAGATAAAGTAAGCTAATTGATGCTAGCATAACCCTTTGACATCATGGGCGGCAAGCTAGCTCTTCTTCTGTCACTGTTCTGTTCTTGTTTCTTCGCCCTTCATTTGACAGTGTTGTCCCTGTTTTCTTCCAGACGCAGCCATGTTCCACAACAGCTCACAGGGGAAATACTGGACATTTAAAAGTGAAGACGAGGTGGAGCAGATGAGATACAAAGCCAACCAGAAATTCCGTAACAAGATACTAGAAAGTGGGAAAGTAAGTAGCACATAAAAACACCTCGTACTCTACCGTGTGACAGTTTACTTCACCTGCTCCTGTCCCTCTGTCTGAACCAGCCCGGGGTGAGTGAGTCCAAGTTCCTTGAGCGTCATGAGGAAGATGTTATATTCCGACACTATGAGAGGAGGATGCTGGACTTCTGCAATGCTTTCAAGCCTGTGATGCCGAAGTCTGTCGTGGTATGTTTGTGTCTTCTTTTCACCTGTGTGGGAACAACATGACCTTACTGTATGTAGATGTCTGACCCACGTGTGTCTCTCCCGTGCAGGGCACAGCCATCATGTACTTCAGAAGATTTTACCTCAACAACTCTGTCATGGAGTACCACCCCAGGATTATCATGTGAGTAGAGCTGATCACGGTGCGAGATGAGCAATGATAGACAGTTTTTAATGGGAAATATAATCTGGAAATACAAATATTGTGGTGTGCATTATGAGATAGTATAATATGTTGGTTTTTTTAAAGATATTTTTAGGGCATTTTTGCCTTTAATTGACAGGATAGTGAAGTGTGAAGGGAGGAGAGAGAGAGAGGGAGAGACATGCAGCAAAGGGCCACAGGCTGGATTTGAACCCGGGCCGCTGCGGCAACAGCCTTGTACATGGGGCGCTTGCTCTACCACTAAGCCACCAACGCCCCGATAGTATAATATGTTTGAGGGGAAATTACTTGAATGACCAAATAGTCTCAGCTGTAGGTAATAATTGGAGGCTAACAGTAGATGTAATTACTGAATTAAAACATGAATGTACCCCCAGTTGTGTAAATGCTGGGATTGCCTTTAATTTTTTATGATGATGCTCGGAAGTTCATCATCTCATGAGACCATAACTGACTCCATACTTAGATCCATTGTCAAGCTCCCACCATACCCCCCGCTTGGTATCTACAGCTCTGCATAATGAAAAGGTGGACACTTGTACATAGGTTACATATTTCCAAATCTAAGATAAATGAATGATTCCCCTCTGTTTCTTCTCTGTGCGACAAGTATCAATCTAACAAAGCCACTCTAATACACTGTTATATAATGTGTCCTGAGATTCAGACATACTGGTGCAACATTTTTCCGTACATTTTCAGACATGCTTGATTCAAGAATTGAGCCTGAACCACAAACTACTATTAATATTTCAGAGACATTTAACAACCTCACATCATTGTCGTCAGTACTCTTGAGGTGGAGAGGATCAGTTCTATTAGAAATGAGGAGGTGAATTTAATGTAGGATCCTTAGATTTTGTGTTGGTGTCTAGGCTCGGTGGATTGGGTGCTTTACCTTTTTCTTTTTTCTGTTTTTTTTTTCTTTGTAAATGCACTAATTTTCTCCACATTGCATTCATACACTTACCAATAATTTCTTTATTTGTATATATTTACTTATGCTATGTGCAAACTGACACCACTCTTAATAAAATGTTTTAATTAAACGTTTAGGAACTGTTTACAGAACATTGTTGTTTAGGAAGGATTAAGTTTGCCTCATATCCTTAAAAATCCAACTGTTCCAATTTCCCCCTCCTGTTTCAGGCTGACATGTACATACCTGTCCTGTAAAGTGGATGAGTTCAACGTGTCCAGCACCCAGTTTGTGGGAAACCTCCTGCAGGAGACCCCCGAAGGGCAGGAAAGGGTTCTAGAGCAGATCCTGGAGTACGAGCTGCTGCTGATCCAACAACTCAACTTTCACCTGGTGGTGCACAACCCCTACAGACCCATGGAGGGTCTGCTCATTGATCTGAAGGTACGTGGATGCCTGAGAGCTCTGAATGTTACTCTTGTACTCAAAAACTGTCACAGCACTGTCGCACCTCACTCACCAGTTCAGATTATGTGTCCTGTCAGTGAATTTCCTGTTTTATACATTTAATCAATCAGACAAGGTATCCTACGCTGGAGAACCCAGAGTCGCTAAGGAAGAGTGCTGATGACTTTCTGACACAGGCAGCCATGACAGATGCGGGACTGCTGTTTCCCCCCTCTCAGATCGCTCTAACAGCGATTCTGAACAGCGCCTCCAGAGCCGGTCTCAGCATGGAGAGGTGGGTCATTAGGTGTGCTCAGATTAAAACAAGGAACAGTGTGAAGTTTTAAGTTTGAAAAGTAGATTTTAAAGTCATTTTGTACTGATAAACTGCAATAAATTTCCATAAATAATCAGCTTTTTCCATCATTAGCTCATTTGTTTGTATAGTAATTAAAGGAAAATGTTCTACCAGAGTAATAACAAAAACCTTAAAGGAGCACTTCAACCCCCAAATGACCATGTGTAAGTAATTAACTCAGCCCATGTTTCGCTGAATTTGTGAATTAAATTTTTTCCTGAGGGCGCCCATAGCTCAGTAGGTAGGGTGGGCACCTCACATACAAAGGTTGTGTCCTTGCCAAAGCGACCATGGGTTTGATTCCAGCTCACAACCCAATTAGTGCATATCGTCCCCTCTGTCTCTCACTTTGACGCTTCAAACTGTCCTGTCATTAAAGGCAAACAAGCCAAAAAATTATCTTTAAAAAAAACAAACAAACATAAAAATCTTGTGTGCGTCCAGTGAACAAAGAATCTTTTTAAAAAAATGAGAAAATTCTTGATGAAGTCACATTTAACAACAGCAAAACTATATCAAAACATCCATCAACAAATTTTAACACAACTCCTGCAGTAAAATCCAAGTCTTATTTATCCAGTCGTTGGCTCAGTTCTTCCCAAACACATGCATTTTTGCTAAAACCTTAGGTTAGGCTTTTTGGATTCTTCATTCCTTGGAGGCTTGGAAAAAACTTTTCTTCATGAATTCAGTGTAACATGGGGTGAGACACTAATGCACAAATGTCATTTGAGAGGTACAGTATTCCTTAAAATGGAAATTTCACTTAAGAAAAGTATTTAATTTAATGTGAAAATGGAAAATAATCCTCTTTGTTTGTTGTTTAGCTACCTGACTGAATGTTTACGACTCAAAGAGGACAAGGAGACTCTGTCAAAGATGTACGACTCAATGAGACGTGAGTAAGCTGCACCTTCAATTTGACGCCACAAGATGGTGATAGTGAGCTGCTTTGAGCTTTACTGTACTAAAGTCTTATCTGAGATTAAAGTAAATGTTTCCTGTGTTCTTCAGGCATGAAAACTCTTCTAAAGAAATATGAACTTCCCAAACCAGAGGAGGTGAATGCTTGCAAAAAGAAACTGGAGAGGATTCATGCTGAATTTGCCAGTTCAAGCAAGTAAGGAGATGAAGACATCTGTTCCTGTTAATTTGGTTCAAATACAAAATGTACTGTAGTGTAGTGCATTGGTGCTGGTATTTGTATGCTTTTGTAATCACCCACACCCAAGTAAGCAATTCAATCTTTCTGTTTTCATATGTAGTAACAGTTTTATTTTAGCCAGGTTGTCGTATCTAAGATGCAAAAGGTTCAAGGTTCAGTATCAGGTAGAAAAATAAAAAGGAACACATCATCAGCTGTATGAAATACAGAAAGGAAGTACAACAGCACGCCACATTCCTACCTACATCATCCATACCATGTAGCACAGCTGATCCTCTTGGTATCGCTGATGAGGAGACTTTTGGGCTCATTCGTTATCACTTAACTGTCGCCAGCGGTCTGTTAACACTTGGTGAGGTCGGTGAGGTCCGTGGTATCTTTAAGTGCAACTACAGTAAACAGTTTGGTAAACTCTTGAGCTATGACAGGCACAGATTCAGACTCTGCAGCTGCTGGAGTCATCAGGAGGCACGGCGGGCCGACCCTTTATGACTTTGAAGTTGATAAATCTGTGCGTGGCATGACTTCTCAGGATGAATCTATACGAAAACAGTCGGTGCAGACAGAGGTGTACTGAGCAAGAGATACTGCAAATGCATGAAAGCTTTTGTTCACACCCCAGAAGGCTTCGAGGGAGTTCAGGTGATGTTTGTTAGAGCAGCATATATGTAGGCCCACACACTAATAGCAGGATCCATTCAGGGTTAACACATGCACAGGACAGGTTACAGATATCTCCTACAAACTCTTAGACTATCTCTCACCTCTGTTCAGCTAGGTCACACACAAACACCTTTTACTTCTATACAAGCCTAAGTTTATAATATCACAAACAAAGCAGCATATAAAAATGTAACAAGTGGTTCCAGTGCTGCGTGGTTTATACACAAAGACGGTGGAAGTCGTTCATGGTTTGAAGGAAGAGCTTGTTGTAAGATCAGGTGACGTGGGCGGGCGGATGGTGTGTAGAAAGGGAGTTAAGGCTTGTGTCATCTTGGAGAGAGGTGCTGTGTTTAAATTTCCCTGATGACGGCAGAAAACGCTACTTCAATGCTTTGGATTGCCCCCCCCCCCCCTCGAATCCTCGCAAAGTTCTGTCCAAGGATAGGAGTGGCTGATCAGGACGCCACGTTTGTCTGGTTTCTGTCAATCACCAACCAGTCAAACTGAGGGAGTGGCAGGCATACCAGGATCAAAGAAGTTCAGACATTTCTGCAGCTGACTGTATCTCAGGTCCATCTTCATAGAAATCAGTTCGTCAAGGTCGTAAGCGACAAGGCGTCTTGTCAAATTTCAGTTCAACACCCTGTCTGTGTCTGAAGCATTTTGGGAAAGGGCTTTGGAAGGATTCAGTATTCAGATATGCAGCAAGTGGTTTCCCATGGAGAACGGCCATATTGCGTTTGAACTGCCAGGAATCTAGGCCACATGCTTATAAATACAAACTGACTTAAGTCTTCGGTCGGACACCTCACGGGATGAGGCCTCGCTTTGGCTGGCTGGCTGTGCGGTCTGACTACCGCACTTTGATTTTCGGGGCGGGGATCTGTAAAACTCACATTACCTGGATGGCAGCAGCCAGTGACATGATGGTGCACTCTGTCCTGTAAGATAAAGTGGACATGTTTGTGAAAGGCACGTGTTGGGAGAATCACTTGAACGTCTGTGTATATTAATGCTCATCAGTGTGTATGTATATATTCTAGTCTAAATGAAGTTACGTAACGACTGAGAATGAAGAGACATGGGGAAACTACAGCTACTAATGGTGATCATGAGGGCGTAGTGGAAACTAGATGCCACATTATTCACCTAAATGAATGTTGAAAATGGATTTGACGGGGTTGGTCACAGACGTTGAATGTAAGGAACAGAGTTCACCAACAATTACGGCTTGCAAAGTAAAGTTCTGATCTGCTGGAAGTAAGATTACTCACAAAATACTTTTGCATTTCAGCAAACGAAAGAGAGGATATGAAGAAGACGGACATGTATCAAAAGAACCACGTTTGGCAGAAGAGGTGGGTGAATATTTTGCAATACAGAAACTTAATTAAACTACTTATTTCTTTTAAAATCCCTCTGAAATTGACTTTTTTAATTGCAGGAATGGACCGATGAAGACCTGATGTGACCTTTTACTCCAAAACAGTTTTGGATTCAAACAAAGTTTACAGTTATTATGAGTTATTCCCAATATTGAACTGTCAAGGTTGGATGACCAACCGTTCCTAGAGAACACAATGGACATGTCATAGACAGTTTGCATATTGGTACATGTTGTATTTACTTTCCTACAAGACACTGTAGGAACAACTTTGTTCTGCGGTAACAATAAAGATATTTTTCTACATTTTGTGTTTTAAGTTCCTGCAGAAAGTTCCACATAACCAAGCCACATGATACTGTGCGCATGTTTCTCCACCTCTGTCAGGGGACAATGAATGACTCCGTAATCTACTTTACAAAAACTGTTTAATAAGTGCATGCATGTCTGATACAGTCTGTACTATTCAAAAAATTTACTGCTGTAAACACTTTTCATTTTTACTTGGTTTTCTCTGATTATGTGTCTTGTCTGGCATTGAGAAGTTTCAAAAAAAGACTTAACCAAATAATCAAAAAATAGCTGATACAATCTGAGGAGGAAAAAAAAAATTCAGCTCATCTCACTTATATACTCATGATTCCAGCAAGAGAATTTATTCTTAATATAAAATAACCATACTTTTCTGAAAGACTTTGTTCCAATCTAGAAAACAAAGAAAGGAAAAAAAAAGAACAAATAGACAGAAATGCTAGTTTCAGCACTTTGCGGATATTGTCACAACCTTAAAATAAATCAGTCAATTACAGTATAAAAAGCATTATCGCTCATAATCCAGTTACAAGAAAAGGGGGTCTGAGAGAACTAGCTTCTTCATGTCAGTTTTCTCATTGAGCAGGAAGAGAGAGGGGGGATACACTTTGGCAACCTGTGCTGTCAAAACACAAAGCGGGTACAAAGAAACCATTGAAATCTTAATATTTGGCCCTCATGATGAAGGTAATGAAATGTACCCGAGTCAGAATTGTGAACACAGTTTATGAGGGAGAAAAATATGTTTCCTGTGCATACAGCTGTCAGTCAGTGGTGCAAGTTTGTTTGTTTTTAATTTACGTTTAAGTACTGCGTTGGTTTGTTGTACTCAGCTGCTGTTGTTGCATAGCTCTCTTGTGGTGAACGGGACAAGATGGCAGGTGGGTGGGGATGGGAGGGGACTATTGGAGGACATGATGGAGGGGTTGCCATGGTGATGAGGGTAGAGCATGCTAGGTCTCCTCTGCGCTGCGCTCCGGCGGTGGAGGAGACTTGACGGGAGGATGGGAGGATGGGAGGAGAGGAGTGCAGTACTACCTGTTGCTGTTGGACATGGCGTACTGAGCCTGCTTCTGCTGGAGGAGCTCTGTGATGGCCAGCAGCTTTTTCAACACATGCTGCGGAGAGGAAACAGGAGTTAGATTCGTCTTCTGAAACAGGAACAGGCATAAATCATCCTCTGTGCATATCATCAGTCTCTGACCTGCTGTGCTCCCCTTTCGTTGCTCAGCGTCCGGAGCTCGTCTGAGTGTGTGGCACAGACCTCGTGCAGCGCAGCCAGGTCCCGGGACAGGTCCGTCTTTAAGTGCTCTGTGGCTTCAGGGAGGTCAGGGACATTCTACAAACACAGTGGGCAATTTTCTAAGTTTGTGAAGTTTTGTCAGAAGTCAGGGTCAGCAAGGAGGAATAAGAGACTTCTGATGAGTTGATAAAAAGGCAAAAGCCCGGTTCAGACCAAAGATTCGTGACGAGATGAGTTGAAACAGGCAACTACTTACTAGATGAGATGGTGTATCATCTCTATGCAACAACTCTCTGTACTTCCGTTCTGATTTCCAGCTTTTCAGGCTTATTTTGTGGCTGAATATAATTTGTAGCTTCATAAAATATGAGTGAGGATAGTGATGGTGAGGTGCTGGCTACAGCTGCATTTGTAGTAGTGATGAAACAGCAAAAACGAGCATCAGATGGACTGTACTCATAATAAATACGCCACAATAATATAAATAGCCGGCGCCAATTAATCAGTCAATGAGAGTGTGTGTGTTTGGGGTTGCATAAGCACATACAGCGAGCAGCAGCGGCGACCCACCGTCCAACACTGGCACACCCTGCTCAGCAAGGACGGCGCACCTGCCGCAACAAGCTCATGCCGTCTGCGGTCATTCTGACTTCTGCATTCTGACAGTCAATCACTACAGGCCAACTGGCGGTTGAAACAGGTGACATGCTTTACGTTCTTAAACCAGCCTCTGTCGATTTGATCAGCTGAGTTGCAGGTCAGTCAAGCTAAGACCAGCCAGTTCACATTGCTGCAACGTCTCGTCGTGAATCATTGGTCTGAACTGGGCTACAGAATGTTACTCACCCCCAACTCGTCCAGAAACATGATCATCCTGTGTTTGTTGTTTTTGATGAAAGGGTTCACACCCTCCATATAAGGTTCCTGTTTGAGGATGGAAAAAACATTTGTAGAATCATAATTTACAGCAGACATTACAAATACCAATGCAAATTACTCCTCTGATGTAAAACCACAGTCAAAACAATATTAGCATACATTTACAAAGTACATAATTCATACCTTAGCACCAAATTCAACCAGGTTGGCCAAGTTCTGGACAGACTTAGCCACTAGTGTGAGTGTCCTGCCTGCTGCTGAAGATGGAGGGTCTGCAAGAAGAGATGGTAGCACAAAACACACATTGTAACATGTCACGTGGCAAACAGGATTTTGTGTGCTTTTCAGCAGATGCTCACCAGAAATTATGTTGAACATTCGGGGGTTGAGAATGGCAGGACAGATCAGTCTTAGGAAGACGAAGCCACTGGAAGAAGAATGGATGGAGTAAGTTACACTGAACACGAACACAAAATAGCACTGACAGTAAGCAAAAGAAAAGTTGACAAAAGATAGCGTGGTCAGCTTTTTTACTCTTAAAAGAAGTGTGTCCAACACTGATTAATTTTGTTTGCTTACCTTACGACCCTCGTCCGCATGGTGGTATTAGTGGGCCATTTCTGCTGCACAGACTTCTGCAGACAGCCATAGATGAACCTCAATGTCCTGGATGGGTTGACACAGAGAGACAAAGACTGATTAATTTGGGTTTATTAGCCCTTTGGCTTTGTGTTTGTTCACCCACAAAACAGGACATCACTGTGCAGGAGTAAATGTGTGTTTGCTCTTACGGTGGTAGGATCTCAGCAGCCATGAATATCTTCTCCACCAGCTCAGACAGGATGTTGAGGAGATGAGCCAGGTTCAGGTTCACATCCTCGTTCTTTTCCAGTTTAGAAGGGTTCAGCTTCAGACAAATTAATAAAAATCAGGATCAGGCACTGTTTAGTGCATTTGTGATATTTCTTGTTTTTAACACAAAAGCAGCTGAGAAAAACACAACAGCTTACGCACTGGCTAGACATTCATTTTAATAGGTGTGTGAACTCGATAAGAACTCCAAAGTGTTTTGAAATATTTACTGTAACTACGTCTCACACAGCAGCCTCCAGACTTCAGCTTTGTTGAGGCTGTGTCACTGTTTCGTCTGTTTTTCTTCTCATCTATGTGGCAGGCTTGCAGAGCTTCTGCGCTAATATGATATAAATGCCATGTACATAATCTTGTAACGCAGATAAGAGCAGGGGAAAATAGCTTAGAGGCTTGTATCGCTGTGTAAGAGAGCAAAAATAAACCCTTTGTAGGTCTTTACCTCACAGGACTGTTTGCTCTCCATGATCTTGAGGATGGTGTCTTTGAGAGCGTGGTGGACAAACGGTGTGGCTGTGGCCTTCATGTACTGCTCCATCAGTGTGCTGGCCAGTGTGGTCGCTCTGAATAATGTTGTGGCTTCATCTGGTGGGAGTGCACAGGCAGGGACGGTTATGCAGGTGATTCAAACAAACCAAAACAATAAAGCTGAACCCTGTAAAACATTGCAGGCTTAGGTGTTGTTAATATACTGTGGGTGAAGTGTTTGCAGATCCGTTAATTTATCAATGCTGTTATTATTGCTTGCTTTCTTACCCTCCATGTTAATCTCTCTGTCATTGAGTGTCCTGAGTAGAGGGGCTTCAGCTCTCTCGTGTCTGAAGATCCGCAGAAGCAGGCTTGCCAATAAGGTGCGGTCCTGGCCACACACATGGGCCAGAGCGTATATGACATGGAACTCTTTCTGCAAGATCATCTGCAGGGGACACACGACGACAATATCATTGTAATTTTTAGTGAATAACAGAGAGGCAGACGGTTAATGGAAGCTGCAATCAAAACCACTTTTAAGCGGATCAGACCTCTTTGAACTCGCTGTACTCCTCTTCGGGCATGATCTTCTCCATGGAGTAGCGGGCACGTACGCGTAAAGAGCCCGGCTCGATGCCCTTCAGAGGCACGTGGGAGCTGAGAGGGAACCACTCATCAATCATCTGGCCCTTCTGCAGACGGTTCAGCTGGCAACGCATGAACACTGAGGGGCAGAGAGATTGAGGCGTGACAGGGTGGGAGAGGTGTCAGTTGTGAAATGAAACGAAAAGAGATGAGATGAATGCAGAGGCTCAAAGAAGTTACATGTGTCAAATTTCCAGATGGACTTACAGATGTCACTTTCTTTGCTCTTTTTTGTTTTGTTGCTTAGGCTGATTTCGAATCTGTTGATTTCACTCGACAAGTCACTGAAACAAAACAGATAATACAATTCAATAATTATGTAAACAAGTAAAGAAAATGGTTTTAATTCTAAGCAAGAAGGGTTGCTTTATATGTGAGGAGAGCAAAATGTAGAGGGAGAAAGAGCAATGGAAGAATCCAAGGGAGGATAGACTCACTCAAAGATGAACTCCTCAGTAAACACAGGGTTCTGCCCCTCCCTAGGGTGCGTCTTCGCCACCTGCACGCTGTTCAGGTAGATGTTACAGTAGGGGTTGGTGAAATACTTCACTGGCAGCTTGTGGGCCTCCTCCACATACAGCACCAGGCTGCTCACCTGAGAGAAAGAAAAGGATTCATCACACAAAACATACATAAGCATAACATACATACATACAGATGGGTTGTAATAATTGCTCAGCATTTTCAACAAGGTCCTAAATCAAAAATATATTTAATAAATTAAAAATAGTTAAAGAAGAGAACAGTTCAGAAGATGGAGAGCATCTGATCTTTCCTGTTAATAATATTCTTAGAATGAAAATATGAAAATCTTAGTCTCATCACACAGAAAAAATAATACTTTTTTTTTAACCTAAGGAATGCTAATAGTTACTCAGTTGTTTAATGAGCCACCTATAGACAAAACGAACTAACAACACACCTTATTAATGGCCTTTAAAAGTAAAATAAAACAGTCAGAGGGTGACCAGGCAAGAAGCCTTCAAAACAAAAAATGGAATGGTGTAATTATGCAGTGACAAAATTGACTTGTTTTACAAGGGCAGTACAGCGAACTTGCTCCAAGCCAGTCAGGAAAGGTCACCTCGTCTTTTATTGTGTGTTTATTTTTAATAGATGCACTTAGATACTCAAATTGGGACCTTTCAAACTGTTTAAAGTCTCTAATCATGTAGCCACCCTGTCACAGATATGCTTAATTCTGATTAATTCTGACCTTCAAATTTTACTATCACTCATTGCTGGCGGTCTAAAACCTGAGTGATAAATATGTTTTTGGAAGCTTGTGGGATATGATCATCTATTGCTTTAATTAGTCTACATGAACACACACTGACTGACGGTATATGTACCTGTCTAAGCCTCTTGTTGGAGGTCGTCTGAGTGGGTTTCCTTAAGTTAGTGCAGAAAGTTTGAAGGCATTTCATCCAATCCTGCAAAAACAAAACAGAAGATTTGTAAAACAGTTGTCACGGGCTCTGTCTCTGTAAGAACTAGTTGAGGCAGATTTTTTTTCTAAATAACAGAAGCAGTTCACAGCGTATAATTCATTTTCAAGATGGAGCACGCAGTTATAGTTTTTTGGATGCAGTATCTGGACAAAATAGATGTGCATGTGCTTCTGCTCTGTTTGACGAGACAGTCATCAGTGAAAGTGCAATGCTGACTCTCTTATTACCTGTGCCTGCTCTGGAGCTTCCCCCGCAAAGTAGAATATGTACTGTTCCTCACTAAAGTGCTGGACAACAATCTGGAAACAGTGAGGCCTGAAAAAGTAAAATAGAAGAAAGGGTTTTAAATTGCTTTGTACTGTATGATACATCATTTTAAAGAAATTGCTTTTATGTGGTGCCTTGGCAACTGATCATTCTGAGCAGAGTGACAGTACTTCCTGCCAACTTTACTGAATTGGACCGAGAACAATAGTTTGACATCTCACCTGCCAAACAGACTGTCATGCACACCATACACGGAGCACACACTTAGGTCGATCAGCCCTTTGGGTTTGGTGGCTCTCTTCTCGCTCTCGAAGTAGATGAGCTGGGCGTCGTTACCCTCCAAGATGAAGTAAAGGTTCTTCCATCTTTTGCCTTTGCCTGAAGGTGAGAGGAGCCAAAGAAAAGTTTATTTTCCTAACTGACTGGACCACAAAACAGGACTGAGATATATTGTTCATGATGCTGTACAAGACCGATGTTACATATACCTTTGTTGAACTGGAGGTAGCCTTTCTTGACAATGTTTTTGTAGAAAGCGTCTTTTGTTTTCCGTCTGATAGTGTTATAAATTTCTCTCCCATCCACTGTGTCAGAAAGAACTTGTTCCTGGTGCTACAGTCAATAAAAAAAACAAACATATCAAGCCACCACACAACCATCAAATCAAAGGGCCAGCTTACGTTACAGTACTTTTTTTTTTTAACTACGTGCTGTATCTGTTGCTTCACAGAGATGTTCTAGATTTTGCAGAAAACAAAGTGTCATCAGGAAAATGTCTGATGCAATATATTTTCTTCCGATATACATTACAGTTTGGTGACACTGCCACATCATGTATTGTAGCTTTTCCTCTTTGTCCAAACTGATATGTGCTGACATCTTTGTCCTTCCAATACTTAAATACTTTGCATGCCAGTGAGGGTATGTGCAATGTGAGCATTTAAGTCTTATCAAAGCCCTTACATTGTCAAATTTCATCCTAATAAATGAAAAACATAACCTATATATAGATTCATACGTACGTACCTGTACTGAAACCGGCTCTTTCAGGTTGTAGCCCTCGACAATCTGCTCTTTCTTGTAATGATCAATAATGTCATCAACACTGCCCGTGAGAGGAGAACAAGATACAGCACATTAGTGACTGTAACTACAACTTCTCTTGATATTATTCTGTTCTAACAACTTTTAGAGGCACATTTTCAGACATACCTGTTGTAGTACCTCCCCCCCATCATGTACTGATTGTTGGGGGTGGGGGAGATCTTAAACCTTTGGATGTTTTCATTGGTGCGAAAAAAGAGGGAGTAGTCCCCAGGTGTGTTGTCGGATGGTCGGACTAGAAAACTGCACACCTGGCCAACTATGAAATAAGAGGATGGCCAGAGAATCACAGTGAGGGAGACAGAGAAAGCTTTTAGTGCATGCTCAGCGTTATATTTTGATGAATGGACCTTGATGTTCACAACTTATTTCTGACAAACAGAAAGCCTCTCATTAGGTGAACATTATTAATCACTTGTGACGTTATCGTGCAGGGAGGAATGGTACCTGTCATCAGCAGGTTGTAGGCCTCTTGTTTGGTGATCTTTCCGTGATACCAGCTGTTCAGGAGATCGAACAAGAGCAACCAAAAAAAAAGGTGCAGACAATAAAATTAGCTCAAACAACAAAATGCAGATGTTCGGTAAAACTTACTGCAACAACACCATCTCTAAACACACGTTACAGATGTCTGCAAAATTAATTAGTATTCTCTACAAACACATAATATGTGCCCTTTTATGTTCTATCTATTGTTTAAAAGCAATAAAAGAAAAGAAAAATCCTTAGATGTGACCATAATTTAATGTATAACATCTATCATCTAACAGGAGCCCATGGGCATCTGGCATGCTTAGGGTTGTTTTTCTAGGTAGTCACTAATTCAGCCACATTTTCAGACTTGCCAAAGCTGAAGGGCATGATAGGTGAGGAGACAGTAATGACTCATACTGTACACAATGCTTGTCATGCTGTTCTGAAGCATAAAGCAAACAAGGTTGTGTAAATGTAAGAGAACAAAAAGGCTAAACTAAGAGGGTGGATATTATCCTGTAATGATATGTTGTCCAGAAGTATAAGGGAAGCAATCACTATCACAAAATAAAGTCGAGTAACAATTTGCTGCATCATAGAGAACTGTAACTAATGAGAAAAGTTTGCATGTGAACTTTTACACCCTGCTTTGACATCTTCCAATCCATCAGAAAGTGTACACTGAGAAAAGTGAGTTCAGTGCAACACAACTTACGCTTTTCCCTCATGTGGATCCTCCTCCCGCCCCTGAAAAAGATCACACACAGAAATCTGTCAAGACACCAAATCTAACTGCTGTATATTCATACATGACATCAATACCCTAGGTGCTATGCTAATGAAACTTCGGTACATATAGTAGTCATGTCACATTGGTTTGTTTTGATGCACACTCCACAGAGTTTACTGTGAAGATGCCACTATCAATTTTGTCTTTATTCCATGTAACTGTCTTTGATGTTTTGGGATGCATCTTCAAAAAAAAACGCCTTCACATGTTATGCTGTGCTTACCACCTCCTCCACCAGATCCTCCACAATGAGGCCCTGCTCCTCTGTGCGAACATTGGTCACCCACATCCAGCCATCATCCAGTTCATTGTGAACAATAAACATGTCCCCTTTCAGGAAGCTGCGTCAAAATGGATACAAAGATTGTGAAGATTGTATGAAAAATTCAAATATAAAAACATGCGTGAGGCACACTGTTAACTCTGCTACACATAGGTTATTATGATATGACGTCATCATTTTTTATCACACTTTTCCTTTGTCAAGGCATTGTCATCTGGGTGATGTAAAGGAAATTTGGGATCAGCAGATCTTTAAATTAAAATTTCCAGCTTAAGAAACTGTTTTCTATTAATTTAGTGTCTATGGTAATGCCGGGGCATTACCAGCAGGGGTCTCCTCTGACTCATGACATCTGAGGCAAATGTTGCATGTCTATCTACTCAGTTTAAGCTTGTGGCTCGCTGGCAGACTCGGGGTTGAGGTTGACTTCAGACAGATGTTTATCAGATTTAGGAAATCAGGGATAGCTGGGATCATCAGTAAGTGTGCCTACTGCAGCTTAATGACAGGGACAAGACTGTTTTTCATTAACAAGTCAGATGATGTGCTTTCCAGGCTGCTGTGAGGGGAAGAGCAGGCCTGCGACATGCCAAAAAAATCAAAGGGAAACCAGGCAGCACTTAGCGAGCATTATAATCAAGTACTGTATTTCTGAGCCCAGGAAATAATCAGTGCTCGTCTGTGACTCAAATATTATGGATCATATTTATACTTTTAAGACAGTGATTGGTTGGATATGTAAATGTTATACTGTAACACAAGGAAAGTCTCTTTCACAGGAACACACAGACACGTACCTGATCTCATCAGTATCTGGCACTTTGGTGTATGGAAGTATGGCCCTGACTCTCCTCCTGTCTTCTACAGGCTGTGGAAACATACACAAAGAATAAAACTCTCATTCTTCGCTTTGACCTTCCAAAGCCACATTCATGTTAAATCCCCCAATTATTCCACAAAATCAAGTATTCTACTACAACTCCCTCTGGGAGATATCACACTCCGCTAAAAAAGGTAATTAGCATTAGCCTGAGCTTTGCCTTAAACAGTTCTGGATACCGCCTGAAGGCAAAAGAAAAAAGGGGAAAGGGAAGACATGAAGAATATTCCCTTGTACTTTGAGGAAGTGGCTGAATAAAGAAATTGAGGTTGACTACAAGTTAACTGAAAAAGGTACAGGTTTTCCAATAATCTTTCAACCCTGAAACATTTTATTAGGTTTAAGTACTTTTACCAGACTACATTACAGGAGATTAGATTTCATTCTGCAAACCTTATTGTTGACTGTCACAGTATTTGCATGAAAGTTTTGAATTCAGCTTAAAAAAAAACAGCTTAAAAGACCAATTCACTTAGTCAGACTGATCCAATGCTGAAAACAAAAAGCAGCCAACTCCATTTTGATCAAATGTTATCATTAAGCCATAAAAAATAGTCTCTTTTTAAAGAAGCAACCATATTAATGGTTCAATCCAACAGAAAAAAAGGAAACCAGATGCCCGTTACATTATGTATAGCCTTTAAATTAAACAGCGAGTGAATATTCAATATTACACAATTTCAGCTCAGATCTGGAACCCTGGGAGTACATCTCATAATATTTAGACAAGGCGTATTTCACAAGATTTATTTTGGGAAACAACTACAAGGAGGAAAAATGCAAATATCAAGTAATGTCATGTCACACAAAAAGAAATAAAACGAGTTTACAATTGCATGAAATTGTAAGGCAATGCTTAAAATTTCAAATATGCCGGAATTGACTGTTAAAATGTCGTATTTTGGAATCTACTGTTTTCTCCCAACCACTCCCCCTGTCAGTCTCACCTCTGGGGGCGCCACTGGCGATAGCAGTTTCTCTCCTTTTAGCAGGCAAGACACATAGCTGTAGTAACCGATCAGGTCTGATAAAGAAGAGAACCGCCGCCCACCGATGTAATAGTCTCCACACATGGCGATTATCCTGCCAAGAGGAAACAGCACAGGTATTTTTCAATGCAGGCTAATCCTTGTGCAGTGAAGGAAATATAACAGGTTCAATTTTGATAAATGTGACTGTGAAATAATCTGAACAGTGCAAACATTGTTTCCACCAATACTCCTACACTGCAGATGAAACATATGTAGCACATATAAACTGAAATATCAGACTAAATAGCTGTACCACAATCCTTAAACATCAGATAATAGTGAATATCTATCTAAAGAGGACTTCAGACAGTAAGAGAATGAGAGGCTGCTCTGTTGAATCCAGCTATCAGGTTCATGATATTTATAATTTGTGACTTAAAATCACTAGTTATTGATTACAATTGTTTGATAAAAGTACTGCTCTAAACCATTTCTCATTGCAGAGCCACTAATCCTAATTCTCTGCTCATCAGTTGAGTGGATCTCCGACTGAGGATTTATAATAAACGCACTTGAGCGATTACTCATTTACTGCTGTACAATCTAAGGACATGAACCTTTGGAAATGTAGGTGTCACACAATTAACCCAACGTTTATAATTTCCTGACAGAAGGTCTCCTTCCCTCCAGAATCAATGACATCATGGCTCCACAATAAACCAATGTGAGGGAAGGAGATGATGTCATTGTTACTTAATTAGAGAAGTGCATTTTCTGGAGAAAATGTCTGGGATGTCTCAGAGGACATACCTTTTGCTTTCTAAGGTACAAAAGTAGGACGAGCGGGGCAAACATAAGGAGCAGAGTAGAAACAAGAAATACTATGAAAATGTATAAAAAATAATTATAGCTGCATCGATAAAAAACAAGCTTTGAACGAGAGGAACCTAAATATTTCTGAGTAATGTGCGCTGTGGGAGAGAGTGACCAAATCAGCACAAGGGCCTACAGATATGTGCTGATAGATGGGGCTGAAACCTGGGGCTACCTGTAAATGCAAAATGTCATTCTCAGTTATAAATATTTTCACTTTATTACATCCCATCTTCTTATGTTCCAGTTTTGTTCGGTAGTGGATGTTGGCCCTTGATCAGAAAGAGCATATCTTCCCCGTTCATGTGTGAGCTGCAGAGTAAACGTACCCTCATACTGATTATAACACATCCATTGAGGGGGAGGATGGATGACAATGCCTAATCTGTTTTGTTTTATTGACTGTAAAGTTGCTAAATACTCAAAGGTATTGTTGCTAGAGGAGTGTGCTGTCTTCATTCCTTTTGCTTCAGGTCCACCCACACACATTCAGGTCCACCCACACACAAAAGTCTTCTGCGTCATGAATTCACACACACACACACACACACACACACACACACACACACACACACACACACACACACACACACACACAGTCATGGGTTTCAGCAGACATCAAAGTGTGCAAGCTGATATGCGTTATAAAAATACTGTTCTCAAGCTTTGCACTGTCTCTTTGAATGACTGCAACACAAATAGGCTGAAGTCGTCTGCAATGGCATGACTTGTCACCGGAAACCACTTTTCAAACTTAAACATTCTCACTTCGGTGTTGGCTCATCTTTGAGGTTGTTCTGTCTGTGGCTTTCTGCCCTTTTGGTTAGCAGGTAATGAATAACTTCTGTAGTTCCCCTTTCCTTATCTTGTACTTGAGTGTGGCAGGCTGCCTGCTTATTGTGAGATGCCATATTATTGTCTATTTCACCTACTAAAAGGGCTCTATAGAGAGGAGAGGTGCAACAGTTTATATCGGACCAAACTATTCTAACTATTCCACCCACACTCTTTCAGTTGGAGGGCGTTAGCACTACCATGCTAGACAGATAAGCTCTATGCTGCTTTTATAATTGGTATGGTGAACACATATGACACTACGAGGACCCTCCCTTTTCATGTAAATCCCATGTAGCAGTAATTGGTTAAAAAAAAATAGCTAACTGGACAAAAGTTTGTCAGCATTGTGTACTAAGCCAAGTCAGGTCAGGTAAGATTACATCTCTGAAAATAGCTACTTAAAACATTTTAAATAATTCGTCAATGCAAAACCTTCTTCACCCTCAGGCATTTAAGTAGGCTCTTGCTGCAGATTTAAACTGGGCCTATCACTGAGATTAAGTTATTCCTGCTTGTTGCATGTACTCTGTCATACCTGAAATGGTTGACCACGTTGGTCACACTGAGGAAAGACAGGACAAAGGAACCGGGCCGGCGGTCACTCTCCCTGATGAGGTAGCTGCCAGGGTTCCGGGCCTGGCGCAGCCGCTCCTCAGCGATGGTTCGGTCTAGCTTGCCATGGTACCACCTGAGACAGAAAGACAAGGAGGAAATAGTGAGGTTTTTGTGAGGCAAACTGTACTGAGATGCAACTGAAAGGAACTGTGTTACTAAATTTACAAGCCCGTTAAGCAAGGAAGTGCACATTTCTGTCGAGCAGTAACTACCCCATTAATTCAACTGTTTGGCTGATTGAATTTATGTAGTGCTGGGCAAAACTGCCTAAAGTATTAACACAACAAAAAACATCCCACATCATGCCTTAGCAATATTTAATACGCTGTGCCCTTCCTGTTAAATTCTAGCAAAATAAAATAAACCACTTGCAACTAATAAAAGAACTGTGGCAATACCACCTCTTGAGGTAAACACAATTAGAGAAGGACGTGATTTATTGTTTTGAGAGGCCACAGGGGCCGTGAAACATGTAAGGACACAGCGCCTCGCTTACAAAACATCTTTTTAACAACACTTTTTTTTAGTTATTCACTGTCCAGTTTCAGGACATAACCAGAAATAAAAAAGTGTACAAGACTGCAAACACAAATCATAATATAACAGAATAGCATACCACTGAATCCTGTTACCTGATGTCATGTGTTCTACTTAATACGTCTCTATTTCAACCTTGAGAACACAGCACTTCTTCTCATTTTCAGGGCTGTTCTGGAAACTTGTTGAGGTAAATAAGTAAACAAGTAAATGATCGATCACAAAATTCTTGATAGAATAACTGAAAATAAACTCAGTATTAGAAATGAAGCTCTAATGAATTTTACCACTTACTTTCATGAGAGCACAACCTGCACTGAGAAGGTCATGTATTCTTAAACGAATGGAAATCGAAAAGCTTTTATTTTTGAGTTTCCACTGCACCATTAAAGTCTTGCTGCTTTCTGAATTAAACAGAAGCCTTAGGAACAACACTGGTTAAAATTTCAGCAGGTGAGGCTGAACTTGACTGGGCCTTGCCAGCTGGGGTAAAAAATTAACACGCTTTTCCAAATTTAGGCCACTGGTGCCTCTTGGAGCGGAAGGCAGTGACTGGAAAAACATCCAGCGGTGAGAAGATGAATGAGGCGCCGCAGTAGCTCTTTTAACAGGAGACCTAAAGGGCTCCCATCTGGTTTAGGTGAGTAGAGGTCTCTACTTGTAAAGAAAACATGATGAAGTCTGCTATCATGGAGTAAGCTGGAGAAGGCTTGCCGAAGAGAAGAGGGAGAGTTAAGTGTCCATGAGGGGGCTTTGGGGGGATTTGGGTGATAAGAGAATTGAAGAGGGCGATTGAGAGCAGTTGGAGAGTAGGGCCAAGCAGCCCTTCAGGGGCTGGGGAAGCAGGGGGAAATAACACTGAAGAGAGAAAGGTAGATGACTGCGAAAGAAGAATGGCAGAGAGCAAGTCAAACTAGCTAGGTTCCAATTATTGCGGCATATGATTTAAGTAATTTATGCCCCTACCAACACATACACGTGACCCATTATAGAGAATGTGAAACTGACATCATCCTGTGTAAAATATTTCTGAATGGGGGTGCCACCTTGTGAGGATCGCGCTGTGTTACCTGTTTCTGATACAGTGGTCGAGCAACGGTATTGGGACACGATAAATAACTTAGATCCATATGACTTGGCAGTCCAAGGCTGGATTACAGACCCCAGTACACTACCTCCACCCACATGTTAACAGAGTGCGTACCTCACAAGATGATGTCCCTACCTCACATGGCGTGATGTACCTTCACATTCTCAATGTAATGACATTAAAACCCAAATAAATTATATTTGTGATAGAAATTCTTACTGCCTCCAATTGTGAGCCAGGCCAAGAAAGACTTAAAGTCTGAAAACCAAACTGTCCAAACCACAACATCTACAAAAACATCCTACGGTCAAAACCAGCCACAACACAACATGACAAACAATGTGAGGGCCAGTTACTGTTTCCATTGCTTCAAGCCATTCTAAACAACCAAACAGCGGGAGCGGCCAGTGTCAGGCCTGCAACTGGGAGACGAGCAAGGCACAAGAGTACATGGATGATGATGGACAGGGAGATGTTGGTTTCTAATGAGGGCCGCTCCTTCCTACCCTGGTTTTCTGTCTGCTCTGTTTACCAACTCCAAAACCGACTTCTGATTTACTAGCACCAATTCGAGACATTTTTAGAGGAGTGTGTGGTATATTTGACAGGCACACCCAAGTCCTTAGATCACCAGTAAATATCCAAAAGAAAAAATACCTCATGAAAACAACTACTAAAGCTATGCCAGACATCAATTTAAGCAGCTTTCCATAGACACCTATACACACAGGGAACTATTTTTGTCATGTCACAACAACCAGCTGCTGGAAAGGTGGTCTTTTCATAAAACTGGGCTGTCTGTGCAGTAGAAAGATACAAATACTTTTGAAATTGGGGCTATATGACCAAAGAAATAATAGAATAAGTTCTTTGACATTCACTTTTGCTCGAAAATGCACTGTGCTGCACAGGACCAATAAACTCTCCCGCTGGTGGGTGACGTGATGTGAGCTTGTTGTTCTGACACAGGAAACAACACAGCAATCTGCTAGTACCTGATGATCACAAATTACAGTATAACAGTGAGCTGAAATACGTTTCTGATAACATTTTAGGTGAGAGACAGGCAACACAGTAACAGAATCTTGGTTCATATTTGATCAACACGGCTTAGTTTTAGAGCTGAGAGATGAGCAGTGAGATCTGTGTGCTGGTAAGAGGAGGGAACTTTACCAAAGTTCATTTACACCTACTAAGCAAATTTATATGATACAAAACTGGTGTAAAATTGGCAAAGTATCCCTTTAAATCCATACAGCATCTGAAGGCAGGACATAGATGTTGTTAAATCTGCAGTGTCTGACTGAACCCTGTGAGTCACAGCCTCCTTTCAAACTTCTTTATGAAATAAAATCTGCATTTTGTGTTTTAATCTTGAAATGCTTTGAGAGACAAATGCTACTGTGTCATATTTTTAGATATGATGTAACAATGTGCAATGCGAAATGTAGTAGACTCATAACTGAAATTGCGTTTGACTGATGCAATCATACAAAATGCAATTTTTCTTGGAGAGGCCGATTCTCCAGTTGTTGACCTGTTGTTGTCATGCAGCACTGTGATTGGCACAGCTGTTTCGGAGAGATGAGACCAGTGATGTGACCAACTGAGAATGTATTTTTTAATCATCACACCCTCCAATCTGTATTCCCCTTCACCAAGCCCCATTAGCACTTTGCGCTGCTGCACGTGCATGAACCAAAATAGTGTGCGGGTATCACTGTAGTGCATTCACAGTGAACTCAAGGGGCCTGTGACAGCACACACCAAACTAACAGAGCAAACAAACCTTAAAAGCTTCAACAACCATGAACAAACAACAGTACACACTAATACCAACACATGTAAGGAAACACTGCGGTTTATATACAGTCACACAAGAAAATGTTCAAACTTCAAATTCCATGTGTTTTTGATTACATATGTTTTGTGTCACAGTGGGCCTTTGGTATCACACAATAGTTATACTTCACATGTTGTTATGGCTGTAATGTTTGATGACATATTAAATCTTGACTCAAATTTTGAAGTAGTACCCTTCATCCAGGTTTGCTTGTCTGCAATAGACAACCCAATGAAACCATCAACAATAGTGGGTCCTAGCCAAACACCACTAAAACTGTGCATCAGTGTAGTTTTTATTATAATATACTTGAAACTTCTTTGGCTATAGTCATGCACTTTTATAGAGGCAACAAAATGTTGATTCATACTGATAAACTCCCTGAGGCTGTGCATCGTGCTGCCAGACAGCCTGCTGCTGTGGGTTCGGCTGTGGTACACACATCCAAGAACTGCATCAGCTAGCCTATTTTGGGCTGTTTAAAATTGCAGGAAAAAAAAATAAAATAATAACATATTTTGTTCACAATAAAACAAGAAGACCTATCCAACAAACACTGTCTAACCAAGTCACACCAAGTGAAACATCTGTGTGTTAACTTTAGTACAGGAAGGTTTAAAGTGCAAGACTGAACGGAACCCAAAAGATTAGACAGCAGAGGTGTGAAATATATTAGACCATTGTTTCTGCAACAACCCTGTCACTCTTTAGTACTTGTGCATTTTCATTTTTGGTTTCTGACTCTGAAAGCTTATTCGTCTTCTCATCCACCAACGCAAATGTCTAAATGGTAATCTCAAAGATTAGTAAAACATTTAACTAATCAAAATTCACTACTGGCATTATTCTACTAAACCAAACAGACCACTGATAACCAGTCTCAAGTTACCTAGTAGGCCTAAACTCATAGGTCACCACAACAAGATTATTTTTGTCAACCAAGAAGTAAGTTCTTGATTTAAACAAGAACCAATCAATCTAGGGTCAAACGTGGTGGTAGCAAAAATTATATATTGGGCCTTGGATCAGAAAATGTGATCATGTAAATGAGACACCTTTAATGTCATGCTTCATCACAAACAGGCTGACTGTGTAAAAGGTTTCAAACAGGAAGCCCTTTCGTAGACCTGATTACTACCCCATCATTAAACCACCTATTGATGTAGCAGTTAGAAGGAAGTCCATTTGAGAATAAAAAGGCAATAACGGTATTGGTGGCCTTACAATCAGTTCTTAGAAATGCTTCAAACCTGTTTTGCTCACCTGCTGTTTGTTTAGTTTAACTTGCTAATCTCTAAATGCTATGTTTGAACACAAACCTGACATTTTCAAACGTGGAGTACTGCTCTTCCTTGAATGTTGCCTCTGATAAATGACTGAGAGGTAATTAATTAACTAGGCATGTAGGTACAGTTGGTAGAATGGGGACTTGCTGACCTCTGTACACTGTTGAACAACACAAGGACTCTTACGCCAGAAGACTCTCCATTTAGATTGCTTTTTTCTCCACTACAGAAATTCCAAGCAACTTATTCCAAGTGTGGATGAAAAAGGAGAACTGTTTGCATCATACATTTAAGCCAAAACTCAATACAGAACAGTGCTTTGTTTTACTGAAGGATGCAAGGGGGCTTCAGTGTTGGGGGTTTGTTTTCAAATTAAATGTTACACGGTGGAGGCAATATATTTGTTTGTCACCTACCATATTTTACTGTTATAGAGCTCTGGCTTTCGGCAGGCATGTAACAATAAACAGCTTGTTGGCATCGCTTAATTACTGAATCCCACTCCTACTTTATGTCGCAAATAAACAGAGTGAAAGACAGACCTTGTTAGGGCCATTTACTAGATTGCCGAAGCAAGCAGGTGCACAAACTGCACAAGCCAGTCTTGTTTCTCAGGTGTACTTTAATCCAGTGGGTTATTGATTATCAGTATTCGCCACACACAAACTCTTCATATGTTTACATGCTGGGCCAGGCTGCTTTTCTGTATTTTTGTTTTGGGCTGCTGTTCATCGCACCATAACATACATTTTACAGCTGTGGTATTCCTCTTTTACTTCACTGCTGTATGTTGTGTGTTTACATAGCAACGTCAGCCATGTGGATTTGTTGTTGTACAGTGCCTTGAGGTCATCTGCATTATTTACACAGCCTGCTCGATTTAATTTACCGTACGTCTAACTCGCACACCTAGTAGTCTGGTGTCTGCACATTCAGAGGAGACTCAGAATGAAGAAGTATTTTCAGGTCTGTGAGATTTTTAGCTTTGCACTGTACATCACACCTATCTATGAATTTGGAAAAAGCAATTTAGATCAAGTTTCCTGTAGCTTTATGTATTAGCTACATTACATTCTTATATAACTGTGTCCTTGATGACATGGGATATGAGTGCGAAAACTAGGCAGGAAGGGTGTTATGATAAACAGGCCATGAGCATAAGCCATGACAGCGGTAATAGGATACAGTGCTACTATCTACTTGAGGAATGCCCTGTCATGTCAGTACATGAACTGAAAGCAGCGTCACTGTCCTGATTCTCTCCTACACTGACGTTCCGCTCAAGATAAGGCATTCATCTCTCTGCATATTTTCCCCCACAGTCAACTGATATAAATTGATAGATATTAAGATTAAGATAGATGTTAAGTTATATGCATAGTCCGACTAATTGTGTCATGCCGTCAAGAACAATATTACTGTGTGTTGCTGAAATTGAACATGCCCAAGCCTTGTGAGCTTGGGCAAGATGCCAAAACACAGGGCTTAGGCTCCAGCAAGCATGGCAGCATGATTTATTGTGTATACAATCCTTCTGGCTATATTTTTAAGGCTGAATGCCTTAAAAATGTTGCATCACAAGAGCTCTGACAAGACAAGAGTGACATACTGTTTGTAGATTATGCCTGTGCTGTTGAGCCGCATAAACCCTTTGTGTGGTTTCTTGTAGTTTATAGCTTTTGATCTGGAAAGGACAACCTGTGGCACAGTGAAGCCACAGAAAGCCCACGCAGTGAACAGTGCAGTTTTGTTCTTACAACTGGAATAAGAAATATTTCAGATACAGAATCAATGTACAATTGTCTGAGAGAAACTGTACGATGATGGCCAGGGTAAAGATTCTGCAGAATAGAATATGATAAGACTTTCCCTGAGAAAGAGAGAAGCACTATTTCCACAAATGAATTCACAATTCTTTAATGAGATTGTTTTACTTGAGAAATCAAATGGAACTCAACTAGCCTAACTTGCACCATAACTGTAGAAAAGAAAATATGAGTGCATATCATGCCGCTATGTAATTAATATTTCAATTAAATAGGTAACAGCTGTTGCATGCGGACATTTTTACACAGCGATATAAATGTAGCAGTACAGATAAACTCGAGGCTAAATAGAATACGCTGCTTGAATCGCCTGGGTCATTAATGTGCACTTAACTCATGATTAGAGTGTTTTAGACAGCACTTAAAAGACAGCATTGACTGCATAAGCATGTTGTATACGCAGCATAGGAGGAAATTACACAATAATGGGTGAAATAATGACTGACAAAAACATCAGTAGACTGATCTGAGTACAAAAAGGTAATTCAAATTATCTGGGGCGTTGTGTGTCGTCATGCCAAGGTGGAATTATTGCTAAAAATAGTACAAACGTAAAAGCAACGACATGGTTTGAAAAGGACACCAAGTCTTAGGAAATATTTGTGCTCAAAATGAGGACACCGCATACTCTGCTGACCAGGGTCATTCAAGCATGACTACTGTTAAAAAGTAATGAAACCTAGAGTATGATGGATAGAGCTAAACCATTTAATAAGCCTTGGCTGATGGATTATTGAAGCAGTCATTTATTATCTTTTTTTTATACTGTTGATATCAAAATTAAGTTATAAATGTTGATTTCAGGTAAGCGAAGATTCTACTATTTGTGTCTATCCATCTATCTATCTATGCACAGCCTAATTGTTACCACATGCTAGAAAAATCTGACAAACTATTTTTTTTCTGTTTACTGGAGCCAAGTCTCCAGGAGCAATAAGACTAACAGGACAGATACAGATTGCTGTGACTTGAGTGAGTTGGACCTCGTCTCTCTGTCAGTCTGTCTGTCTCTCATTATGCTCTTTTGTGAGCTCTTTTGCTCCAGCTCATGTCTCTCCTCTTCATCGTCTTCTGTCTTGATGGATGCAGCTGTACTCAAACATCTCCGAAGACGTACTGTCAGCCCTCATCAGTCTCAAAATGAATGAAACATTGCATTACTGTACATTAGCAATGCACCTCAGCGGAGCTGCCGGCTTTCTATAGGAGGTACTGAATACAACATGTTATCTACCCACAAGTTTAATGCCCAGTAAACACCGCACTTACATTTTTAAATAGAGCCAATATATTCCATTTGGTTGTCTTTGCCTGACATATTATCATGTTAGTTACATATGTAATATGACATTTTCTTACTTCCATGTGTCAGGTTGTGAATTATCTAATTAGACAAAACTGTTGCATTATATACCATCATAACAGAAGTGTTTGGCTATCTAGTGAAGACTATTCCAAGCAAAAATATTTACGATTTCTTATGATATTATCACTGAAAAGTGAAATGATCACAGTTGGTTGAAAGTGTTCTCATACAGACGAAAGTCCTCTGTATAATATTAAATGAATAAACTGACTAATTTCCTTTTTAACGAACAATATTTTAACCAACTGCAATGAAACTGAAATCCTAAAATTAAAAAACTGTTGATCAGCAGGAGTTGTCAGCTGTTTCTACCAGCACACTTTTGGGGAGGCTAGGTTAGAGTTGCGGGATGATTTGATGCCCCACTTACGCCGAGTTCGCCCTCTGCTGCATCTCCCTCCTGCGTCCAGTGGTCTCACAAGGTGCACCGAGTCCACTTATACTGCTGCTGGCCAGGCAAAAACTGTGAGCTCCGACGTGGAAAGCAGAGCAAAGGTAGCTCTAAATCCGCACAAGGCATGATGATATGACCCTGCAGCCACCCTGATACAGTCATCTTCCGTCACTAGTGTCAATGGGCAACATCCATGGAAGCAAGATGAACAGGAGGACACAGAGTTGCAGACTGACACCCCATGCATTTAGTTTTGCTAACTAATTTGAGGAAAACTGCAGGACCATGACGGGGTCTGTTATCCTTTAGAGGCCATCCTCAAGAAGTTGATCTTCCAGAAACTGAAGCAAACTAGTCCTGTCGTCTTTGCTCCCACTTCATCCTGCTCTGACTTTCTCTTACCCTCCCCCTTTCTCTCTCATAAAGCCACGCATCATGAGCATGCTGCCTATTGGTTTTTGAAGCAGCGGGACAGCAAGGGTAGGGAGTGGCATCCAACTGTATGAATACACATTTCTGTGCTGCCCATGAATGCTCAGAAACACAGATGCGCATCACTGGAAACAAATCACACAACCTTGTGACCTTCACTGGTCTGCGAGGGTAGTTCATATACACATGGCTTCAACCATGCTTAAAGATTAAGCACACAATGACGTGACCATCGCGCACACTCAAAATTTAAGAATGGTTTTAACTCTGGACCGAGCATGCTTTCAGTAAATGAACAAACGCAAGAACTTTTAATGTAAACACAGTATGGGTTCATGCACTAACTAACCAGCCAAACAACTATTATGTAAATTCCCTTAACCATTTACTCATATTTGTGCACCCAAGTTTCCACAATGGAAAGAAAAAAAGGTGGAGAGCTGTGAAGGCCTGACAGCAGCTGTGAACTGGTTTTCCTTTGCTTTGCACCCAATGGACTGCCACAGCTTGTTACCTCAGTCAGGACAGGAGAATGACAGCACAAAGTGGTAGACGTAAAATGTACAGATGGAGAGATGGTAAAGGCCCATCCATGCATCTTCAGCCTTCCTCAGGCTGAATGCTAACAAACTATCATCGTTTTAATGCCCAGCCAGAAACACAGGGACCAAAGCCGACATCTCGGCTTTCCTGCTGTGAATCAGCCTCCCTGAAATAACATCATTACATCAGTGATAGGCTTCCCTGTCATCTAGCCATACAGTATTCCTCCTGTGCTTTTGATTTCTACAGGCGGGGGCGTCCTGTTAAGAACATTCTCTTCCTGCAAAACTTAAACCATCATTTATACAAACATCCACAACACACAAAGTGCATCTCAATAAAATGCAAACGTGCAACACTAGCTTTCAGTTATGTGGCTGCTCTTTTGTGCAATTAACAATGCAATGACAGCTGTTAAAATATACACCTTTGTAATACTTGTTGTGTATGAAGTCACACCTGTAGTACTTGTCCTGTTGTGCTTGGGATTAACCTGGCACTGTAACATTTTCTATGCAAAGTACCCAAATTATTCTGCACACCTTAATGTGAAAAGTCATTCAAATCAAAAAATCCTGGGTGTTGTCAAACACAACTGAAATGCTTCTGAGGATCCTGTTAAGGCCACAATGAGTGGCTCAGAAGTATTGAAAACAGGATGTAGGAGAGAAAAGGCAGGGCAGCGTGGGTATTAGAAGGGCATGACAGGACATTGCGTAACACATTGAAAATGCATGGAAACCATAGGCTTTGCCTTATCAATGCACAGCAAAGAGCTTACACTAATAAAAGTGGGACTGGAATTTCAATCAATGGGTCTAGTAAGCCAGCTCGAAGCATGTGCATCCTCCTCTATCAGGGTTGGAAGCCTGAGGGGGTGGTTGTGCAACGAGATGCAAACACAGTTCCATATAAAATGCAGTAGCGTATGTAACTTCCCAGCTTGGGAGTAATTTCAAAAATGTATGGCAGGATATTACAGGCTTAATGCTAATTGACTGATCCAATCCCATTAATAACACCCTGCTTTGTTATAAAGGTGCTGTAATATTTTGGGTAGTGAGAACAATCTCTGTCAGGGAATAACTTCGTTAAGCTATGTGACATGATCCTGTGCCATTTCAGAATTCCACTGTCTCTGCCTCCCTTCACAAAGGGCAATTAGGTAGTGTGGTAACTCAATTAACACTGCAGTTACAGAGTTGTTTCCACAGCCAAGTGCTAAACTCATTCATACAGCCACTGATCTTCAAATCCAACTTTTCTTTCCCCCTTTTCTCCTTCCTCCTACCACCACCTCCTCGGGGAAACCCTTTGTGATCTGAAATCCTTGCTAATCTTCGTGGAAACTCAAAATCAACGACTCATTTCCCAACGTGCTGTTTGTTTAAGCTCATGCACTGGGCCGGAGGTTTCTAATGGCAGCAGGAACGCACGCAGTTTAGGGCCACCTGACATTTTCACTCTTGCCGCTTCGTTAAGCTATCATCAGTGTAAAATTGTTGTTGCATTGCTGCAGCCATTGTTTATGAATGACACACTGTTGTACGGAGGTGTGAATGAATGTGACTGCTGTTTGTCTCTCTCTCACTCTCGCGAACATTTTCACTCTACCGCACTCTGCAAGTGTGCCAAGTTTAGCTCTCACAGTCACTGTGCAACACACTGTGGGACCACTTCCAACAGTGTGGAAGTTTTCCACCATCACTCTTCCTACATGCACTTTGCAGACTGCTAACATAACTCAGAGGAATACAAGATCAGTCTTAGAGCCCGATTACAGAAGGCATACACAGCTAGCTATGTAGCTAAGGGACAGGGTGAAATTCAGAATCATTCAGGCTAGTCAGCTGTGAATGTAACACCCAATGCTGCCAATGGTCGATTTGCCACTGGCATATGCTATTATAGGCACAATGGAGGAAATAAAACTCCATCATGACGAGACGAATGTATGCATGTCTTGTGTTACACATGGGCTGAATGTGCACATACACAACATGACACACAATTAGCTGATTTTATGTCATAAAATGTGGCCATGAGCTTCAGTTTATTGCCTACAGGCTAAAACTTGAGCTATGTCCATGACCGAGATGTATTTGCCCGAATCCCTGTATATTAGATCAGGCATCATCTATCAGACAGCACTACTGGATGAGACAGTAAGCACGCAGAGGGTCGGCATCTCAGCGCTGTCAGTGGATCAGTGGCACATCCTGAAGGAGAGACAGACCCCCGCCTTAACTGGGTCATCATTACAAGGCGAAGGCAGCACCTTATAATTCCTCTGTTCTTGGGAGGAACTAACTGCAAGACAAGAGGATGAATAAAGGCGGTATGTCTAGCCTGTGTCTGGCCTTGCTTATATTGCCAGTGGCAGGTGTTCTCATGATGAGCATACATATACTGTGTATGCAGTCAGCATTTGACTACAATGGTTTTAACCAGATGTTTGCTGGGTGCAACTCTCTGATGATAAACTAGTCGATTGCAAAAATGAGGCATTTAAGGAAAGAAAGAATAAGAGCGTAGTTTTTTGTTGCTATCCTTCTACAGATCTACATCCAGGTAGGCCTCCGTGGGGTAAACATCATACACAAGTTCACAACACCTATTGGGAAACTGAAGGCTAATAATAACCAAACAATTTTAAAGAAATGTGGTCCAGCTTTCCCGTACATTCATCACCACTACAGGCAATTCACCGAAACCACAAACCCAATATAGAGGGAAAGCTTATGTTGCGTATGTGCCTTGCACAACTGGGTTGAGTAAAGCATCTCAGAGTAGGCATGAGTGAGAGAGTGAGTAGATTCATTTTGACTCTCACCAGCGTGCAAAGTTATGTGTGTTAGTGAATGTGCCTGATAAACATTTGACTACAAGACTCTCATTGTGAAACAAGCAGGACCAAAGAAAATCAATGCCATTCATGCACAAGTGACAACTGTTCCACTGCCTTGCTGGCAACCCTACAAGTTGATAAACTGGAATCCAAGTGCAAACACATGAAGAAGTCTGTATTCCCTTGGCAAAACTACCTCTTCCACAGTCGTACTACATGCAAGAACCTGGATTCGAGCGCAGTTAATTCCATTTAGGGTTGTTCATTACCAGCACAGGCGAGACTGGTGAAATGCCGGCCTTCCCCTTCCTCTGTATTTTGACAGGGAGATATAGAGTGGCTCCTAAAATAAGAGCTGAATCCACACTCCAGGCCCAGTCACTTCCATATCTTACAGTATGAGGGCCAGAAATGACAAAGCTCAGCAGTTCTCTAATGAGACTGTAACAAATGGGAGGGCTGTATTTAGGTTATTACAACACCAGCACACACGCGTTTGGACATGTGCTTTTGTGCATGCCTGATAAACTCATAAAAAATGCCTATAATTAGAGATGCAATTCTAAAACACAATGCACAGGATGCATTTTCCATGCTACAATTAAAAGAAGGCTAGCATATACTCTGTTTTATGCTTATTTCATTTTAATCACAAACAAATATTGTATTTGTTGCGCATAATGTCTGTTAAGTCAGAGGACTGTATTTTTTTTCCTCCAAACCCATCCCTATTTCCAATTTCGCATGATAGCACACAGCACAATTACAGTGACATCCTAACAGGTGTTTTATGGGGGTGCAGTGCAACACTACCAATCACTAGTCAGCCAAAAATGATTGATTAACCTCTTGATTACAAATGTAAAGGGGTAGTTGCTGATCATTTGATCATAATTAAGCAGTTGAGTAATTAAGAATCAAACAGCACCTTGTCTCAAGTTGGACTCCATGCAGTTGTGAGCATTTCAGAGCCCATGATGCAGTCATGACACAACTGGTTTTTGTTACAACTAGAAAAGTGCATATAAAGATGTTGCTTACCCAAATAACATCCAGTGCCCTCACTTGAAGTGAGTGCTTATCACCTGCAATGCTTTATCTAACCAGTTTACTTTAGCAACATCCTCTTACATTTCATAGTAAAACTCATCTTTTATTTAATTTTCCCTTTTTGTTTTTAATTTTTTTCTTTGATTTCATACTAGACCAAGAGCCCCTTCTATACACTCATTAAACTTTTCATATTTGATAAATTATTGATCCTTAATGTGGTAGACTGTCAATAAATAAAAATGCTCAAAATTTGCACTCTTACTCTGAATGCATCACTCTCATTTTAAGGTGTGCATGATATTGACTATAAAAATCTTCACACAGACACCAATACTGTGTTGTTAGTTTTATTTTGAATGGGGGTGTTGCAATTTGCTCCAACAACAACTTGACCTTACTTTGACTGCTCTCAATATGCAATGTATCACCACTTGCACATTCTGCGGCCAATGCAACTCCATCTGAGTAATTATGATTCTTTTAAGAAGCATAACATGTTTGCAGGTGTGAAAACCATACACAGAGGGTAATGGGCTTGTTAAATTTAGATTACATTATGGCCACGACTGTTCGGTTATAAAGAATCTCTAGCACATAAAGTAATGATTGTGGGATGTAAGTGTAGATCATAACTGATGATAGCTGTGAGCAGTCACTGTAGTTCCTGCAGGAGTCAACACAAATTCAGACCTCAAGTGCATGACAGCAGGAAGGAAATGAACCCAACAAAAAGTACAGGATGCTTGAAAATGTTGATTTCTAGGTGTCAATGAACAAGACCTATTTTTGTGCTGGTAGTATACTCACTGGTTGGTGGGAGGTGCAGAGAGGGGGAACACCACCTCTTCTTCCTCGTATTCCGGTCCATCCTGCATGTCGCTTTCATCCATAGTGCCACCGAGCACCCCGCAGCCTGGAGGGGGAGGAGGTGGTGGTGGCAGTGGGGGGAAGTCAGTGGGCCCATCCGGGCCTGTTGATGTGGGTGAAATCCGACTAGCCGGACCCTCCGAAGTGGGAGAGCAGCAAATGCCGCCCACAGTCCCTGAGCTTGTTCCTTGGAAAACTGAATGTCCACCTCCTGCTCCGCCACTCCCTGTTGCGGAAAGCGCTGGTCCGGTCATATCCCCACTAACGTTAGACATGGGATAGGTCATACTCATGTCGGGAAGTGAGTCCGGAAATGTGTTTGAATGTTGGCGGAGGGTTGGTGCTGGTCCTTGTCCCAAATCAGTGACTCGCACTCTGCTCGACTTGGGATAGTAGGGGAAAGGGGCCGTCTCCGGGCCTCCTCCGCCTGCCACCCCTGTCCCTGTCGTGACCGAGCCCGTATCCTCACTGCTGACCTCCGTAGCCATCATATTAGGAAAATACGTAGAGGGGATAAAGTCCAGAAGGGAACCTGCCCTTCCCCTCTGTTCTTACAATACTCCTTCAGTGTTTGGGCTCTTGGGAAACAACACGAAAAGTTTCTCGAAACGCGTTTAGCTAGCCAGCTAACGTTAGCCGACAAGCTAACTTAGCTCACTTCGCCGCACTAGCGGGCGTTAGCTTCGCCTCGCATTCGCTAGCTGTGAGATAGCCAAGCTAACGCTAGCGGGATGGCTAGCAGCTTCGAGACACTTGATGAGTTCTTGCTCGCTATGTCTTCATTGTTTCCTGAGTTTAAAGTTCACGCAGAAAAGCTACCCTACAACTAGCATTTAAAATGTTTCAAATAGAATATCAATTTACCAATATTTCCTGTTGTTTTGCTCGGACTTCACCCTCGGCACCGGGCAGACCACTTGTCGGGGAGTGTTGTTTTATTGTCACTGTTGTGTGTAACCCCCGTCTTTTTTCCAGTGTTGTTGTTTTCTTTCCTTGTGAGTTTCCAGCCGTCTCCGGTAGAGTCCACAAACGACCCAGCCTTATCGCCTAAATCCCCGGAACTGTGTGTTGTTCTGTGCGAAGTGCCATGTCGTAAAGCAAAGTAAATTATTCTTGCGTATACAAGCTAAGTTCGCCTTTATTTCTGGGTTTCAGGGCTGCTGGCTTGCCCGCTGCTGCGCTGCTTCTCTCCCCTCCCTCTCCCACTCCTCTCCAGTCACTGAGCAGACACAGCCAAGTGAACACAGAGCGGCACCCCTTCAATCCATGACATCTTCAATCAGTGCTCTGAGAAATGGGACTTGTATCCTAATTGATATTAACATATATTAAATCTAATAATGTCCCCAGTGCTTATAATAATGATATTTGCAGAGGGTCAGAGAGTAGGTAGTAAACAGACCTTAACCCTTTCAGGCAAGCAGCACAGATGTATATCAAAACCAGGCTTATAGAGACTTGGAGTAACATATTTTCTAGTATATTTTTATGTTATATTGAACTGGACTTTTATTCTAAGTAAAATCATGAACACATTATGCCACATAGACAACTGGACTCATTTGCAATCTTAAAATCTCTTATTGATTGTGCTCCTTGTTCTGCTTCAATCCGAGGATTCTTCCTTTTCGTTAGTCAACTGGACTGACATCATTCAGTCTCCTTGGCCTGGACATTGTATTCATTCTTTGTGCCTGACTGTTGATGACTAAATGAAATATGCATATGGTCTGGTGAGAGTTTTTAATTACCACATTCATACACTGCTGAAGACAGTCTGAATATAGCTCTGGCTTTGTGACAGAAAGTCTATCTTTGTTCATATTAGCTGGACTGATCATCCCATTTAAATTTAACTCATTCGGTTTGACTAGCACAGAGTGGCTTTTTGCAATGCAGTCAAAAAGTATTAGCACAGTGATAGCTTTTCAATTGTTTGGAGTATTTACCTTCATGCGGAAGGACACAATGGGACTATCTATTTGTACAGTATACACAGTTGTAGAGTTTTAGGACATTGTAGCAAGACAACGATCCAGGCCAGGCAACCTAGGGTTCCTTTTTTCCAGCCGAATGCTTGACTGGCCAAGTCGGATAATGTCGACAACACAACTGTACACCACACTGTAGACAAAAATGCCCCCCGAGACAAGCAAGGAGTGGAGATGGCTGCAGTGCAGGCCTGGCAGAGCATCGCCAGGGAAGATAACAAATGTCTGCTGATGTCTGTTGTTTTAGCAAACAACTAAGGAGGTGTTTGTGCAGTTTTCACCAAATGTGTGATCATGTGGGATAGCTATTTTTACTGGACGCGTGCATGAGCTGTTGCACAATAACATACAGTGAGGGCTGATCAGAAGCAACATTAGCCAGTAGGTTTCAGCAGCTGATCAAGTGACGTGTCTTTGGCACATTTAAACGTTTTTGCATTTTACTTATACTTAAATTCTGGCCTGGGTAAACTTTAAATACCTGTTTAAACATTCAAATGCAGGGTGGGGTGATTTGTGTGCTCCAGTAAGTCAGCTATGGGCTAAACTTGACCTGATAGAGCTGACATAGTGTTGGGCAGCTACAGCAGCGGGCCACCGTTGGTCTCCACTCACCATCTCCAGCCATGCCCTCGTTGCAGCTGCCATCTCCATTCCACCTCACACTGATCCGTCTTAGAGCAACTGGCACAGATGTCTGGATATCCCCCTCTACTTTCTCATTGCTCACTGGAGTTTTACTCTCTGTCTAAGTCTTTTTCTCAAACTATGAACCCTCATCTGTCTGTTCTTTTTTGGTACTGCGATTGGACTGTCCTTTCAAGACAGGTAGATAGAGGAGGATTTTAAAGCTCTCATGCTGAGTTGCTCACAGAGGTATACGGCACAGGGTGTGAAAAACTGCCACTCAGAGGGAAGTACACTTTGCGCTCCCTTGGGTCACTCAGGGAGCTGATGCCTACGCTCTCTGCTACAGCACAGGCTTCCGTCAAGTCCTGTGACACAGAAGGTCAGTGAACTGTGAAATCTAAAGACTGACATTGACTTGACATGTAACCATAAAAGCTACTTCCCTTGAAACACACAAATGCTCACTTGTAAACACGCAAACACGCACCGATAGCCGCAGTCATATACACTCAAGCACGCTCATTAAGCACGCGGGGCACTCCAGTATGAGTGGGCTCTTGAGGTGGCACAACAGCCTGCTCTCAAGACGTCAGTGGCCCCTGCATTTACTGTGTCACCATGCCCTATAGGCTTCACTGCTGCTAGGTCCTGTGTTCTCCTCATTTAGCTTGATATGGGGGTGTAATCTGGACGACTGGGATCATCCTCTGCCTCTGTGTGGCATTGCAACTGTGTCCTGTGGATCCTACCATACTGAGTGTAATGAGATTGAAGACAGGATGTGGCTAATCGCCTTTACCTGGCATACAGATGATTTGGGAGGACTAGCTTCATACCTGCTGAGAGGTGGAGTAACCCTTCTGTGTTTGATTTCAACCTCTGACCCTGAGGTGTGTGAGGAAGAAAAATGAGATCTCATACCCTTTAGAGGTTAACGTATTGTTGTTCTTCTTGCCAATCATATGGATATAACACTAAACCCGAACATGATTTTGTTTGATAACTTAGAATCCTGTTTCATATGCTTTGTATGCAAAAATCTTAATTTGTGAAGTAGCAAGTGACTCCAGCTGTCAGATAAAAGTCGTGAAGTACAATATTTCCCTCTCAGACGTAGTGGAGTAAAAGTAGAAGTGGCATCACAAGAAAATAAAGTACAGGTACCTCAAATTTGTACTTAACAGTACTTGAGTAAATGTACCCTGTTACATTCCACTAGTGGTATGAAATAAAATTTTCTGGATTTTTTTTGTCTTCAATTTGTTGTCTCCAATCATTCATTATCTTGCCTAGCAACATCTATACACCTGTGAACACACTAGTAAAGTATGCAGTGGATTATTATGTTACAAAAACATGCCAAGAAAAGTAGAATGCTTACAAGAATGTGGATTCACCTCTTTGTTTGCAGACATTTCCGAGGCTGGATTACAGACCACAATGCCCTACCTCCACTCACATACCCAGACATCGTAAACTATTGTGTTTTTGGTGTGAGTGCATAAACTTTGGTAAATGCAATAACAGAACGCATACCTCACAAGATGGTGCCCCCATCTCACACAGCATGATGTACCTTCACATTCTCCATTGATAATCAAATACATGAACAATACCACCTGATGTTAGGACATCTGCCACCTCAGCCTAGCGTTTGATTTCAAAATGGTGGCCATGTGAAAAAGGCCTCCAATTCTGTGTCAGTCAGCGCTGATGTCATTCAGGGTTCCTGCACATTTTTACCAATGAATTGTCAAAACTTTTCCATAAATTTTCCATAATATTTTACTCCATTTCCACGACTTTATTTAAGTAGATGAAAAGAGAAAAGTGTACAAGATGAGTCTCTTACTCCAGTACGGCCCTAAGACAGGCATTGCAGCAAAAACGCAGCATGGAATTTGGAATGAAACAGCTTTGTGTTCACACATACAGTTTACACAAAGCAGCAAAGTTATCTAGCATGGATATGGAAATATCTACCAACGCTGGCAGTTTGTTTAGCAGCCTTTTAGTTGTTTTGATGCTTCTTCCTTTTAGCATGGCTGACCAGAGCCACTTCCTCCATGCTGCAAGCGTTTTGGTGCAAAGCCTACACCCTGTACAACTAGGCTCTGCCCCTCTTTTGAGCCAGTTATCATATTTGATGTTCGAAAGCCATACATCATAAAACAAGCACTTTCTAGACATTTGCATATACGAAAACTGCTGGTGGTTGCTAACCATACTGTAGCAGCACATTATATCATTTTTTTATCATCAGTGCGATAACAACTAGCACAATAAAAACAGCGCAAAAGACTGCAATATAGCACTCAGTGATATTTGTTAGATGAAAAAAAATATTGGAAATCATTTCCTTCCATATTTTTTAATTCAGGTGGTTGTATTTTAGCAGTATACTGAAAGTAGCAGAAAGGCAGAACTGGCTTAACTTTAATATCTGTTTATTTCTAGCAAGTAGCCTAACATTGTTATCGCGATATTCAACAGCGTTGTTGCATATCACATATTTTCCTGACATTGTGCAGACCTAGTGCATACACCAATATGCATCATATGATACTAGTGATTTTTTATCAGCTTATTTTCTTCTTGACGAACACAGATATGGACATGACATCGACTATTGACAATATTCTGTAAAAAATAAGGAAATATTGAGTAAATACATATAATCCAACAATCAATAATCAAAGAATCCCCAAGCTGGGACCAGGCCTGCCAGAACAAGTGGCGTTAAATAAGCAAGTCCGAAATCTAACCTCAAGAGTTTTACCCACGTGAGCGTGTGTATTCTGTGGTTTTGTCTATATCTGTGTACACCTTCATGTCTTTGTCTTTATCTCTGTATCTCTGCATGTGTGTTAGTATGGGAGCCGGGCCAGCGCTGACGGTCTGCCAAGGGGAGAAGGAGTGTGTGAAGGAGAACGGCAGGCCAGCCTGGCTGTTCTGCTCTGTTTCACCATAACTGCGTTGTCAGATTTGAGGATGGGCACTGATTTGAGTACCACGGGGGAGCCTGACTGGGTGTCGACTGAGGGCCCTCATCCATATTAATAGTCATATTATCATAACGCTTCATTGCCCTCAAAGGCAGCACATGGGAGGATCTCCACCCTCCTACGCCTTTGAAGACAATGATGTTTTTTTGCATTCACTGACGTGTTTCCTGTGATGTGAAGCAGTAGCGTTCTGTTTTTTAATGTAATTTAAAAAAAGCTCCCTCGCCTACATTAGTAAATGTAAATGAATTACCCACTGCAAGTGGTCATTGGTTCTTGATTGTGTTAGTGTAATGAGATATTTCTTTCTCTCTTCATTGCCATTTGTGGGGGAGTAAAGTGGGCCGGCTGTTGCAGCAACCAAGGCTCGAGTGTGTGTCATTCGTCTTTCATTCTGTGTGGTTAGGATGTGTAAGGTAAAAGTCATACATTAGATACAAACTGTAACACAGCAGTGAGGGTGACAAGCTATACATGTACGTAGACTTCCTCTCTTAGTCTCTCAATCTGATATCCTTCTCACATACACGCGCACACACACACACACACACACACACACACACACAAAGAGGAAGCTTTATCAAAATCTTCATAATAATGTGTCAACTGAATAACCCAATAGTGTTACATTTAAGTGCCAAAGTGGGGAGTGTCTGGGGTCAGATACACACATTAACACATATGTTCCAAGTGCCTGGGTGAATGCACAAGCCTGCTTGCCTCCTCTTCCTCAGCTCAAGAACACGATGCCTGCAGGCCCATCAGGACTTGTGTGAATAAATCACCGGATTACCATAAAAGTTTAAAAAAGGGAGTGAGTGACACATGGATGGATGGCGTGAGCAAAGGTCCCTGGGAGAAGTAGGCTTGGTGTTCCACCATTACTTTCATGGGATTCATGAAACCCTCCTATGCCATGTCCGATGTCAGCCTGATGCTTAAAGTTTAATACCATATGTGAATAATCAATGAGAATTTCAAGATGTGACATGAAACCCTAAGATGTCATCTGAAAAAATAACTCCAGTGAGCATGTTCCTGAGAATATGTCTCAGTCCGTGCCAGGATGTGCTGTAGTGTTTGTTGTTAGTACGCATATATTAGCTCACATTTAAATCTGTTTTAATAATCTATAAATTATGTTTGGGAGTATATGTTTTGTATAATGTATCCATGACATTTAAGATTCATGTTATCAGTCCACCATGACCTCCTGTTGCTAGTTCCAGTTTTGTATTTTTTTTTCTTTCTTCTGGTCTGTTTGGTATACTAACAGTTCACATGACTTCAGTTCCTCCTTTGCACAAGATGGGTATTATGCTGTAGGAGGCAGCAGGTCCATCTGTCTCTGAACAGATCTGGTGTGTGTGTGTATGTACGAGGTGACATTTCATTGAGTGTTGTGGTGTATGTAAAACAGCGAGCGCGAAAGAGACAGAAGTATGAGGCCTGCTCCATATTTGTGTCTGCGTGTGCAGCACACTCTTGCATTTGTTTTCCTGCCTGCACACTTGTCTTGTAATATTCTAATTGGTGCCGGATGAGACTTCCGCTGGCGTTGCCTCAATATGTGCAGTATGTGCCCGCCCGGCCTCTGTGTGTCAGTGAGTTACTAATGTGTTGAGCAGGCCATGGCACAGTCTGCTGTTCTACACCTCCTGCGGTCCCCAAAGGGAGTTGGAGAAGGCAGATGGGGAGGCCACTGTGGTGCTTTATTAGCGGATAGCTGCAGGTTGTGTGTGTGTGGTGTGTGCACACAATTAATGCATCGACTTAATCACTAACAGTGTGAAATTACATAAAAGAGAGAGTTCTCTTCTTAATGGATGAATACTGCAGATGACAGAGTCCTTACAAATGACTGGTTTACTGTTTCCTGCAACAATGGACACCAGAAGCCTCCACTCTTTCCTTTTTGTTTCTCCCTGACACTCACAGTGGCAGCCAGACACGCTCTGACCAGAAAAGCTCTCCTGCTTTCGCTGTGGTGCAGGGGGCTGTTTTTCACTTTCTTTTTTCAGAGGACAAGCGGGGGAGTTTGCAGCTGCCACTCGAATGCACATATGGGCAGAGCGGTGGTGAGATGGGGGTGGAGGGGTGGAGGGGGACAGCGAGCACATGGCCCCCTCAGTCACACTTTCACAGAGGGATAGTGGTAGAAAATGGGCAGCTCTCTGCATGCACAACTTTTCAATTTGTGACACGAGGACAACTTCAACAAAGGAGACTGATAAACACCATATTTAACGACTCAAACTTCTTGAACATCTGAACTTTAGGTGCAGCACTATTTTTGGAAAATCAACGCTGGTGCTATTGCACAGTTCTCACTATCTATCTTGTTTTTACTGACACTTGCAACAACATCAGCAATGAATTCCAAGTACCCTTCTAATAAAGACAACTTGTCACCAGAAAGCTCTGTTGCACCAAGGTTTGGTGTTAATTTTTGAGTAAAACATGTGGTCACAGTTTTGTTTCTAACTGAAGTGACTGTCAACACTCTTGTACACATGCAGAATAATTAAGCAATATCACATAAGAGGGAGTGCTGTTGTACTGAATATCATCACAGCTGTTATTTAGTCGACTGAATCACAGCCATGATGATATTCAGTACAACAGCATGACCTTGAGTGTGATATTGCTGTTATACGACACTTCTACAAGTGCTATTTATTAGTTGATGTAATAGGCGACAACAGATTATGATTTGCATGTCTATTGAATCATTCATCTGGCTCTGCCAACACACATAGTTCTACAACTGATTGGATTGAACTGTTGTTTAGCATGCATAAACATTATTGCACGTAAGCATTAGCTAGCTACGTTGTGTAAGCTAGGTCTTAAAAGGCACTCGACACTTTTGATAAGTGTTGCAGAACAGAAATTAAATGGTCTTGCGTCGTTCTGAACTTATGCTCGAGCTAAAGATTTTAGTCATCTCCATCCAGACACTATTTCTGACGTATTTAGTGAAGCATTATCTGGACAGAAATCCGTTTAAATCAAACAAATATCCTGCTGTGTAATCACTGAATCAATGAATACAAACACTGCTGATTTCTTCCTGTGGAGCTGACATGCAAAATATTTTGGTTGTGTAAATGTCTGCTGTCAGTCAGCCTGGTGAAGGCTGTTTGGCCTGCCGCTGTCCCCTCAGCTCTCTAGGAGCTGCTGCTGACAGACGGCTGCCTCTGTGGACAGAGACCTTTCTGTGTGAATGCAGGTCGCAGTCGGAGTGGATTGAAAACTACTATCTCCACGGAGACATAATTTAAGTCAGATGCTGGATGTATTTCTGGAAATATGTTCCTCTTTGTGGTGCTAAGTTTGTTACATTATCAAGCGGCGTTTGATCATGACCAGTAATTAATGGTTTAGAACGCCTGTAAAGCAGAGTGACACTAAAGTTAAAAGTCCTTGTACTTCTATTTTTGAGACAACCTTCACTGTTAAGATGCACTCACTAGCCCCTTACCTGAACAGCCGAAATACGTGGGGCACGGAAGCAACGTGTCATGTAGGCGGGGCGAGGGTTTTTTACCTACCACACAGACTCCGTCTTTGCAGCATGTGGTTGCAGCCACGTTTACTGTCTGTTGCCAAGTTATAATGCAGTTGGTTATGAAGGTTTTGAAAGAGTATAGGCCATATTGCCTGGTACTGAATTAGTTATCTGGATCGTTTTAACAACAAGATGCGCTGATGTATTTGAATGTGAAATGTAAAAACACCAGCAAGGTTGCTCTGCTGCTTTGTGTTGAGTCTAGTACAATGAGGTATTCATTTCAATCATTTGTAGTATTTTTTTTTTACAGTTCTATGTAGTTTTTACCTGTTGCAGGGCCGCAGAGTGCTCAAAGAAGAAAAAACAGGCCAGCCACGTAAAACTACAGAGGAGCTGTGCGATGGCTGAGCAGGCACGTGCGGCCTCTGTGCTCAGTTTAGCAGCTTTAGTTGTTTATAATGGACATGCTCTGCTGCCGGCATGCTGTGGCAGATGTGTCGTGCCGCATCTGTGTCCCATGTATTTCAGTGGTAACCTTAACCATCACAACTATATGCCCTAACCTAAACCTAATGTAACCTGAATCTTATCTTAACCTTCAAACAGGCCTTTGAAAAAGTTAGAAATGTGCTCACTCTGTTGGTTAAAAACATGTTTTGGTCCTCACTAGCAAGTACAGACAGACACGCAGATATTAACAAACATCCAGAGGCACATTTTTTCTCTGCTGAATCATTTATGTTATATGTGTTCTTTTCAGACAGCTGGATTGGAAAAGAGAATAATCCAAATGTGTCCCCACTGCCACCCTCATGGAATGAAAAGGTTCAACTGGGACATATCAGTTCCTGTTTTGGCAACGACCACAAGTCCCATGCTTATAATTGATGTACTTAAACCTGATTATTTAATTATTTTACATGCTGTATCTACATTAGAATTGTTTCTGTTAATGCACTTGCACGCCACTGCTTCACTAAATGGACTAACACTTCAACATGTTTAAGACTACAGATGTAAGTGCGGGAACAATTGCAGTTATTGTGTAAATGTCCAACCCATGCGATGCCTGCGTTTAAATTGTGCATTGTAGTGCCTTGTCATATTGTTTGAAAAGATGCTCGTCCAGATGGACTCTGGAGGGAATTAAGAGCACTCAAGCACAAGTAGAATGACAACTGATACTCCACAGACAGACTACTATTACAACTAATGGACTGCATCAATAAGAGAAGCTACATTCAGCTGGGGGGTTAAAAAAAGGACATATTTTACAGATTCAGGTTAATAAGCCTAATTTACTTGGCTCCCAGTCGGATGTATGAGGCTCACAACTTCCCATTTTATATGACAAGCCAATTCCACTTGTTCTCCAGGATTAATATTTGCAGAAAATAAAGACCCTGAATATAAAAGGGGGAAAGTGAAGGATGAAGACCTTCCACGATATGAAAATGCACTGTGTGGCTCAGCGCCCATGTTTGAGGTTGATGATCAGATGATATCACCCTGGCACCAATGGTCTGGGCGGTTCCTTTTCCCGGCTGGGGTTGCCATGAGAGATGGACAGCTGCTCCCTGGGGGCCAATGAAAGGGGTTGTTATTAGAGGCACTTCCTGTAAAAAGTTACTTACAAATATCAGACTCATAAAACACGTAAGTGTGTGTAAGGGTGTGTGTGTGTGTGTGATAGAGAGAGAGATGGACATAAAGCCATGGTCTTATTCAGCAAATATTCACTGTATCTGAGACATTACGCAAACAACTAATCCACATCATGGGTTAATCCTGAGACAAATGCGTGATTATAAACATGCATGCAACATAGTGCAATGTAAAAACCTACTGTATCATAATAAATATGCAGGAAATCCATCATCCATCAAAATTCAACATCCACGTGTGTGACCTCAATACCCATTAGTCAAATTGTATCGCTTTACTGAAACAGGAAGGGTATTGCCTGAGTCCTTTATTGCCCGCAGCTACTGTGTATTGGTTTGCTGCATCAGGTGATGAGTCACAGACCAAATGAGGTTATCCCATCCATCCGGACATGCAGGCTGACACCAGAAGCTACTCACTGCCCAACCTATTGGAGCAACAGCTGAGACATCACACACCCGGCTAACTGTCCGCTGAATGCATGACATCATCTTCACTCTGGTGTTTTATATGCATCAGTATTAATGTCTCTCCGGCTAAATTAAGACTGCTGTTGTGTTCTTTTAGGTATTTCTCTCCTCTCATTTCATCTCCTGAGAGAATATCTGTTACTTCTATTTGCCGTTTACTCTTGTCTCCATGTCTTTCTACTTCTTCTTCAACAAAATCTTTTCCCTCTGCCATCTCATCTCTCCCCCCCCTCTGTCCCCGTGTGTCCTTTCCTTCCCCGCCTCACCTCCCTCCAGCCCCTCAGGCCGCGGCATGTGCGTTGCAATCTGCAGCCCCAACGCTCTGCTGTCTCCCCAGGCCTCCCCATCACCCTGTACCCTCCCCCTGTGCTTTTAGGCCCCTCTGTTTAATTCATGAGCTTCCTGTGGCTCCTGTCATGTCTCATCGGGGCCACAGGAAGGCACGGTGTAAATAATGGAGCATCCCCAAAGACATGTTCAATGCTGACTGTCACAGCAGCGCACCATGTGCTCCCATGAAGAAGACAGGACAACAGTCTGTGTTCCCGTGCTTTTCTAACACATATGTCATGCTCATAACATTATTTTTTACACATATGGTGAACACAGGGCTGTTCGCATGCGTAAGCACATACTGCCATACATGCCACGTTTCACTTCTCTGATACATTTTGCCGAATAAACATGAATAAATACTTAAATCTGAGTGGATTTTCATCATCAACTTCATGCACAAGTTTCAGCATTGCACACTAAAGCATGTTTTAATTCAAATGTCAAATAACAACATATACAGATGACTTTTTGTGTTTCATTTCAATAGCCTACATGATGGCAGACACCGTATTCCCCATAAAACAAGCGGAGGCTCATTTATCAAACAAGCATAACATTCTCCCACTGCGAGAATCTTTACCATTGATCACCTCTGGGCGGTTTATTGGCATTATTCACAGCAGAGGTGGTTTCAAAGCGCCATCCCATCAGCGATCTTCTGTGGAATCCTTCCTTAAACCCCATAACAGGATGCTCAGATCGATACTATTGCGAGACAAAATGAGAAATCAGGGCAGTGGTAAGGAGGCACGGCCCTCACTTAATTCTCACAGGGGCAGTCTTTAGAGGCAAAGTCTTTAAAATGATCTGCTTGTTAAGCATAGCTGAGCAATTCCTCAAACACAACAAAGATCCCTTTGTCCTACTCAAATATCTACCCTCAGGATATTTGTTCTGCGCACATCAATAAAGAATGGATCAGGACAGGGGACTTTGAGCCTGGATAGGATTGTAAAGCTTCAGGCTCTAAACATAGTGTCCTTGTAATTTGCCTTCTTTTCTTTGCAACATCATCACTCACCCTGCAGGATTTCTCCATTATCAATTTTCAGGGCGTCAGGCATGTTTATGAGTTACTATAAATTGGGCAAACAAGCCAGTAATGTAAACGGGGCTCAGTGCTGGGATGTACAGATAGAAAGTGAGTCAGCTGTGGAATAAAAAGAAACCGATTCCGCCTTGAATCCAAGCTGAGGGCCGATTTTTCCTCTACGATGGAGCAAACTATTTTCACATCTGCAGGGGGTGAATGTTTCATATTTAAAACAATGGGCTTTGGTGATATTCACACACTGTTATTTTTACCATCTCGCTCACACACTGTATACACACTGTATGACACAATCTGAGGTAATGACTGTTTCCTTACAGTAATGTCTCCCCATAGAGCTCTAATGATATCAGAATTAAGCGTCCTGTTGGTGTGCACTCACAATAGATGTGTTTCCATATGTGTTAGGTAGAGAGACACAGTGAGACAGAGATGTAAATGTCACAGCGGTTGATCCAACATAGGAAATCTCTTGGGGGTAACAACTGCCACGCACCATGTCCTTATTGATCTGTGCTATGTTCAGCAAATCTGCTACTTAGGCTGTTCAGCGCTGAGGTGTGTGTTGTTTAATTCTGCTTGATCTGGCTCCCTGTGGCTGTTGATGCAGCCCATTTGGTAGGTACACAGTGGAGTGTGTGTGTGTGTGTGTGTGTGTGTGTGAAACAATACACTCATTATTTAGCATACAATGTCATCCACCCTATTATTTTCTACAAACAAGACACAAACTAATACATCAGAACAGATGAAATGTCATCTCATTATCATGACGTGTAGGCCAGAGGTGGAGCAGGAAGGGTGGCTTCTGGGGCTCCAGCCCCGAATCTTTTAGTTTTGCCCTCAACTTTGTGTCATCCAGATGATAATACATGCCCATGTTGTTTATCCTACTATGCTATTCCCTAAAGAAATCTAATATAACTGAGTAAATTTTCTTCTGTGGGCCTCAGCTCAGAGTACTGAAGACCACATTTACTTGGCATTGTTGAGGATTCTTGATTTGCAATTAGAACAGCCAAGGTTATTATGGCATGGATTCAAACGTAGCAGATTTGTCAGCTGAACATTTATTCTGTGAACTCTAGTCCATATAACAAAATAGGTTTCAAGATTAAAAATGCTGTCCAAGCCAAAGTGCTACCATAACTGTGTTGTGTAACTTAAAAAAAGTAACATCAGACATTGTTTGCCCCTTTTTTAGGTGGCAGCAGTGAAAAGTAGGCAACCTCAACATTTGCTGTGTCATGGTTTCAGAATGGTGAGGACAGTTGGAGAACAAGTAGACACAAAATAGTACTATCATGTTTTTCTTAAACCATGTACAGATTTTTAGGCTTTCTATTATTTCGAATGTCTTCAAAAATAGTGCATATAGCTGCTGTTAGTGGAAAATAAATCTCCCAGAGTAGCATTCCTATGGAACACCAGGTTTGGGCTGATCCCTGAATGTTTACAATGTCTGGCTCTGCCCCTGATGTGGGCTACAACAGGTGTACCCTGCCTCTCACTAGGTGTAGATGATGGATCGATGCTAAAATTAATGGTAAATTAGGCCATGAGCCAGGTCCTGCCCTCATGATGTCTTCTGCTACCCTTTTTTCATTATTATTTCCTGTTAGCCTGCACACTGGGTCATCACAAGGTGATAACGAGCACCCCCAACTCAGGGCTGTTTGTAATCAGGGGGTCCAAAACCCTTTTTTTTGGGACATGTTTCTGACAAAATGATGTAAATGTACATATGAGGGCACTACAATGGCACAAGTAGTCATACAAGTATAAATTTGGCAAGGAATATCCTGACACAAAGGGGAGAGTAGAAAAATAAGATTCTGGACTTGCACTTACATAGTGCCTGTCTAGCCTTCCAACCACTTGTACTTTTACGATTTATTCATGCACTGGTGGCCGAGGCTACCATACAACTATTCAGTTAACCATTCATGTAAACATTAAATCACAATTTGGGGTTGAGTATCTTGCCCAAGGACACTTTGATATGTGGACTGGAGGTGCTAGGGGATCAAGCTGCCAATTTTCTTATTAGTGGATTAGCTGCTTTACTCCCTGAGCCACAGATAAATGCTAATTAGTGACAAAGATACTAAACTTTCATTAAACCCTAAAGGTCTGTTCGGGGTCCTGGAGACCAGGCCCTCCTTATGTAAAAGCTCATATAATATGCCTAGGGTCGTTTATCAATCTTACAATTACTGACTTATCAAATTAAACAGGAGTAGCTTAAAACATGATTCTGAATAGATTATATGCTTTAGAAGTTAGAAAACAAAATAGAAAATATATATCGATTGCAGAACATAAAACATTTGCTTATTGTGTTAGTTCATTTCGATATTTTGTTGCCTTCATCAGATATGCCAGCCCAGCTTGTGGCAAAGGGAAGGGTTCAATACTTTTATTCATATCAGGCTTTAATGAGGCCAGAAAAAATTGTAAAGAAAATAAAAGATTGATTTTGCAATAATCATTGCTGCTTTTATACTTATAGTAACCCCAACCCCAAACAATTAGGACCTAAAATCAATGTAAAAAAACCACAAGGGTTAAATGTTTAGGCCTAATAAGTATGGCATAAACTAGTGATCCCCCAGAAATGTGGCCTTTTCCTTACATTACTGCCTCATATTTACCAGTGACAGGAAACAGGAGGAGGGCACTGTACGATCAAGAGACCTCTGTATGCCAAATAATGCCACTTACACAGCTGTTTGTGACATAAGACAGTAGCTGTTGCTATCATAAACTCACACAATCAATCTGGCAGGCTATAGCCAAAAAAAAAAAGCTATACACTACTCCAGTTTCCTTGTGTAGTTCTTTATATCATTCAGTAGCTCGATAACAAGCAAATTATCCTGCTGGAAAAAAAGTACATTCAAGCATGAATAATGCAAAACAAATTTAGATTATGGAATAGATTGCATTATAAATCAGCAGAGAGCTCGGAGGCGAGAGGTGAGTGTCTGCTATCTGTTCGGCATAATCCGCTCCCCGGAATGGATGTCATGAAAAGTGTGTTACTTACAATGTGATGAAGTTGGGTCTCAGCAGAGCAGCTCCCCTGGGCTGCCTGGAGTAACACTGCTGTAGGAGGCTTTGTTTTGTGTTAAGTGGAAGAGCGATGGTGGATTAGACACTACAGTGAAAAATAAGGGCACTGCAGGTGGGGGGAAATCTAGGACAAGCCATTAGATGAGGAAGGATATTCATCTTCAGCGCTTAACCCATGTGTTCCGGCAGAAACAGGCTGGAAATATCTTTCTTTCTTCCTTCTGCTAGTTTGTTTCTCTTGCTGATTCCCAATATTAGCTTTTCTGACCCACATAATAACTTAGATGATCCAAAGTTGGACACATACATGTAAAACTCTAATCTTTCAGAACACTGCATGTGGAATAAAATGTGTTTATTGTCTAAAATGTGAATGCTAATACGCAAGAGTATAAGCAAGTGAACTTGTAGCCTCTCTGGCGCTAACTGTAATGATCTCGCTGCTGCTGTTTAGACATTTCTCATTTTGACTGGAGAAGGCCTGCAGCAAAGAGCTTGTGTTTTCACCAGCGGCAATCTTCTCCCGGTCTTTCTAAAACAGGAGCAGGCATAGTTTTTGGCTTGAGGGCGAAACTTGCTCTGCAATTAATTAAAGAGTACTCCATTCTCTGCTTTTACTAGCTAATGTTCTTACCACCCCTCACAAAGGCACACGCGCTGCAAACACACACTCACAGCCTCTGAACTCCAGCTGCAGAGTTGTTGTGCCTCCTCAGCAAATTTAATCAGAGTACAGAATTTGTCCCAGCACCCTCTGATTTAAGCCTTGTAGGGCTTCATTTCTGAAATATGGAAAATGTAGTTGTTCCTCTGGCACACCTTGGGATTTAGAGATCAAAAATAATGGTTCAAAACAAGGCAAAGAACCACTCCCCGCAGACTCCAGCAGTACAGTTTGTGAATGATTGAATAGGCTATAATTCTTCATGTTCCTTTTGACTTTCTGTCTTCAAAAGGGGGATGAAGGTTAGCACCCGGATAAGCAGGTATGGCTTTATCATTACTGGCTAGACAGGAACTATTTTTATCCATCCTTTCTATCACTGTCCAAAGTTCCAAAACACTGTAAAAATGCCCCGAGACGCCGACTGCAGCAGTGAATGAAGCTTTTTTTTATGCTGTTCATCCTCTCTCAAGTTCCACGACAATGGCAGCTTATGAATTCATAATCCAGGGCTGTGTATGAATACCCACAGGATACAGTCGTCTATCAGAGTTGTGCTGCAATTATGGGATTGGGTTTTTGAATTGATGTTAAAGTATGTAGAGTGTGAATGTGCGTGTGGGTGTGTGTGTGACAGATGCCTATCTGTGATGAAAGGTCACATGGAGGAACCCTGAGTGGAGACGACTGCTGTCTAGATAGATAGATAGATAGATAGATAGACAGTTCTTAATTCATACTGTGCTATATCTGTCTTGTGACTGGCTGATCCACGCTCGCCACTCTTGCTCGGTTCTTTCTTCCATCTGCCTCCTCATTTTTTTTTATTTTTACTTCTCCTTCACAGACCTCCCCAGGCCAGCAGCATCCAAAAGCCTCTTTATGAGGACCATAATGAGAAGTAAAGCTCTGCATTCAGTCGCGGTGCCTCTGGGGCCTGTTGCATTTCTGAGCTTAGTTTCATGTCCCATCCCATTCAGAGGGGTTGACGAGAGGGCATGATGCAGAAACGAAAAAAGCAAACAGCAGGCTATTCTTAGGAGGACAAGGCACGGCTGATGTGAAGAGAAACACACTGATTGCTGTTGGTTATATAAACAGACGCTATAAGTTAAAGCAGTATAGTTATAACTAGATGTATGAGCAGAACTTTAAGCATTTTTACAAGATATCTTCACTGGCACAGAAGTATTTGAAGTGCTGCTAAATTATTTGGGTTATATGTTAAACATCACTGATTTTAAATTTATTTCAGGTATCAATTTCATGAAAGCAGGCAGGAAAATAGTGTGACTTGCCGGTCTTCCTGCTGGGTGTAAGTCCAGTCAGAGGAAAAGTGTGAGTAAAGCCCCCTCTCCTGGTCAGATCATGCAACCCAAAAACAAGAGGCGTTTTATCTGAATGAAATCTGGGGGGGAAAAAACAACCACACACACACACACACACACACACACACACACACACACACACACACACACACACACACACAATGTACCATTTATCTACAAAATCAGAATGAATATATTCAAAAGGCAACTGTAGCTAATGACATATTTACAACCTTGTTTTGTTAGATATCTCACATTAAATGTAATGTGATTACACCTGACCAGGGACTACAGTTGCCAAAATGGCTAAACTGGAACATTCATAGAAATTATTCTATTAATGTGCACCCTACCTGTAACTTTACACTGTATAATTACAAAACAAACCAAAATTGAAATATCAACAGCGAGGATGTTGTGTGACTCTTGTTTCACAATGCCTGTGTTGATGAGACTCACGTCCTCCTGGAGAGACAACAATGCCGACAGTCAGTCCCAGTGTGTCTGTGTGAGTGTGCCATGTGGCAGGGAGCCAGCACACACAGACACTGCCATGTGTTCTGCTGGTTTGACACAGAGATGGGAACAGTTGTCAGAGAGGGCCTCTGCTGTTGTCAAAGCAAACAGGCATGCAACACAGAATCACATGTTTTGATATATTTCTCTGCACCAGCGAGCAGCCAAACCTGGGACGTTTCGGACGTACCAGTAGATGGCACTGCGACATCAAAGCTGAAGTGAGCGTCCTTATATCGATATATAGAAGCAGGAGAATGCATCACCATTATGAGTCACGTCAGCCACACGTTTCCTCGCAAATTAGGGGACAGATTGGTGGGAATGGAAGCTTTATATTAACAGGAGCAGAATCTCAGGATAAATGTGTCCTGAGGAATATAGATTTTGAGCTTAAGACACAGCTTTAACAAAATGTGCAATTTAAAAAACACAATAAACGCATTGGACATCCATTTTTCTTAAAAAAAAAAAAAAAAAGAAACTCCATGGGACACCCAGACACTGAATTATGATTTAAATCACACAGGAGCAACTGATTTGTGATAAATGTAAATATACAGCTCCTCCAAGCAAAACATGTAGGCTACAGTACATACTCGGGAGTGTTGTTCTCATATCTTGGGAACAATGAGAAGTAAAGGACAGGAATTACGACCTCTCTGTTTGGCTCACACTGCCATGAGTTCCCCATTGCCTGCTTCATGCAGCTGTAAATAAAGGTAATTGTACAAAAGCTTAATTAAATGACATAAATCCTGTTTACGATGTCTGGGCTTTACTGAGCCACTGAATCGTGGAGGGAAGGAGGGCTGCAGTGTGTGTGTGTGTGAGTGTGTTTGTGTGTGTGTGTTTATGTGTACAGTTTCTCTCTCTTCCTACCCCACCACCTCCCTCCACCCCACTACCCGCCGCCTCCTACGTGCTTTCCCTATCCTCTCAGACACACAAACACACACACTACACTACACAGCACAGAACACAAAGCCTAAAGTCTGTGTGGATATGAGGTACAGCTTTATTGTGGCTCCTGCTAACGTCACTTTCGATGAAACTCTGGACACTCAGAGCAATAATTCATCTCTTTCATTAGAGCTGAGTGTTGGGAGGGGGGTTGAGGGTGAGGTGTGGCTGTCTGACTGGCACTCTGGTATTCCACTCCACAGACAACTCAGACAGCTCGGCCCAGCGTCCATGACCCTGAGGCCCAGACGAGAGGATATTTAATGAGCATATAGGAAGCAAATGGAGCACCCGGACAAGGACGTCCCGGGTTTTAAGAACAAGCAAATACATTTAAAGAAGGTCAAATAAAGTTGAAAGCATTGTGCTCACACTTGTAAAACTTATAATGCAAAGGCAGGCTATGGGGGACATTTGGTCCGTACCTCAATAAGCTCCCATTTGTTTCGGTGTAGAATATAAAGGAGCTGTACGCCACCAGCAGAACCGGCCTCCATCTCTCTGTCTCAGCAGTTTCATCCAGCGCGCACAATCTCTTATGATTGATTGATATTAGATTGAACTGGCTGGCTGTTGTTTCAGCACCATTGACTTCAGCGAGAGTTGCAGCCGAAGATTACAACACTGATTGCATTTCAATTTTTAATGGAAAGTGCCGGAATATCCAAAGTTCTTTCTGGTGGGTTCACGCAGAGTGTTTTGCGCCATTAGCGACCCTCAGAAAGACAAATTGGTTGCATTACCAGCTGCCTAATGTTCATTTATTATTTGTAATAATAAAGCGGCGCGTATTTGTGCTCTCCTGGAATTGATTATGTTGTACAGCGCGCCGTTCGGAGGAGGATGATGCTTTTTCACAGCCTCATAAGTCATTTGAGTCTTTGTGGCAGTTATTAATGCGTCCGCGTGATGAGGTGCCACTGAATCAACTGGGCCTGCTCCTGTTGGATTCAGTGGAACATGCGGTAAGACATGATCCTACTGTATTTGCCTTAATGGCGGGCTGCCTCCCACCCAGTCAACTGTGCACCATTAGAGCCAGATTCAGTGCGTAACTGATAGGGATTCCCCACATACTGAATGGGTGTGCATGGCAGGGACGATGATTAGAGATGATGCATTGGGAGCAAACAGGTGAGGGGCTGCAGTGTCTGGTAGGAATGGATGAACAGATTCAAGCAAATTGTATGCATTCATCAAGTGTCTACGAGTGGGAAGGAGGGGGGAGAAAATCAGAAGAAGATGGGTGGCATGGAGGCAGATAAAAATCATATTGTGTGTGATGGATAGGAAAGTGTCACCTGATAATACTGTTGGCTACCAAGGATACCAAGGATATACAGCTGGGAGCTAACCTTCATCTCCTTTGCACATGTTTTAAATAATGAGATCTTTAAATTAAAATAAAAACATGAAAGTTGTGGAAAACTTTTATTTTGACACAACTAAAGACACTTGCGACATAAATTGATGCAGAAAAGGAACAAGTTGGTGCATGAGACTCCCCAGAAGTGTTTGATGCTCAGAATTTAAGTACCCCAAACCCCCATTTCAAACATGCAGTGTTGATACAAAACATACGTCCTTGGTAATGCAACCTTTTTTAATGGCGTACTCAACCAACCACATTAGCAGAAGCTCCTCTAAAAGCTCACGTGACAGAGCCGGCTGTTGGAAATTACAGGTGAAATTGAATCAAGCAATCCAGGGAAAGATCTAAATCCACAGTAATGTACCAGATGAATTATTCACCATCAGAAATGGTACTGTCCCCACCAATACATCTTCAGCTCTCTACCCGGCAGACTATAGTGAAGCAGCCCATAATTGCTCAGGGCACGGAGTAGTACTTAAAGCCCAGAACGATGTAGATCAGAGTGCGGTGCACACCACAGTGACAGGCTCCAACAGTAACTAGTCCATCACGCTAACCTCTTTACTGCAGCAGATGAAAAAAGTTAAGGGCCCATAATGCTGCAACACTGCTTGCACATCACTGCAGGCTACATCCCACATGTACTGTTTCGTTGGAAAAAAAAAAGTGCAGAGAAGAGCTTTTGAATCAAAGGGAAGAGAATTACAGCACTAGTTAGAATTTAATGAAGGCACATAAAGTGGAAATCTCAGCGTTCGGGATCTCAACGAAGTGCTAGTTGTGTGAAAGCTGCAGCTGAAAGCAGTGGAAGAAAGATTTTTTTTTTTTTAAATCCAGCTGGAACACATCTTTAAACTGATCTGAGCATCCATACTGCACTGTGGTGTCCTGGTTAGTTTTAAACCGTGTGATAAATGAATTCTCACACGATCACTGGAGCTTAAAAACCGAGAGATCAAACACCAACAAACATGTACAAGTGCAGAGCTCCATCCTTCCGGCCTTATCTTCCTCGGCAGTATGTTGGAAGAGTACTTCTCCAGTGAAAGTAAAAACCCCAATATTATGGCCGGCTCAACTTCCCCCCCTCCTCGGTGGATTATTACTGTATGTGGCTATTCTCTCAAAGGTCAAGAGAAGCGATTTGTCTCTCCACCGCTCTATACTGTCTCTCACTCTAAATCCCAGTGGTGTCTGGGCGGAGATGATAGAGCAGTCTGTTCCTTCCCTCCCAAACTCCCTGACCCCCTTCCCCCTCCTCCTCCTCTTCCCTCCATTTCTCCCTCAATTGGTCATTCCCTCACACAGTCACTCAATCAATCATTTAGTCCCTTTATTTAGCAAAGGGCACCACTGCTGCTAAAAGCACTGTGTGGCATCACTTCATAAAGTTTTGGCTGTTGCATTTCTCTCATGATAATTCAGCCGCGGCTACACTCATACATGTTTTATAAACCTGCTTGGCCTTGTGATGGAAACGAGGTAAAAAAAAAAAAAGTTAATATTTGAACCTTTTTTTTGCAAGTCTAATAAGCGTCCGTCCTCCATTGAGAAACCTTGGCATACAAACATTCATGCATCATTTTCTCACTGTATCAAAAGCAGGTCTTTTCCTCTACTCACTCTTTCATGTATTTCACTCCCAGGTCACCGTGTCTTACTTTTTTAAGTCTTGCAGCTGGTAGTGCAGATTTGATTCAGCATTTCCAGACTTCCCCAAACTCCCTGTTGCTTATTCTCTCTGCTTCGCTCACAGATGGCTGCTGAGGAGGCTCCAGGGACGCTAGGCTTGCACGGACTGATTGGCTGGATACTCGGCTATAATATGTATTTACAAAACCCAACAGGCTCCCCATTGTTTTGCTTGTTCGGCTCTTGTGTCTGTCCCTTTCCTCACCCCTGCGTTTAGAGTCATTCACTCTCAGAAGATGTGCAGAAACTTTTTTTTTTTTTTTTAACAAGTATGTGTTGTGAGTGCAACTTTAAGGGATAATACTGCAGTTCTTATAAGGAGGAAGTTCAACAAATACTAACTCTCACTTTTACAGACCACAATTGCCTCAACGTGATAACCCCAGGTTAAGACTGAGGCTTTTGTGGAGGGCCAACCCATATTTTTCAAATTTATGTGTCCGTGAATAAATGGAATATAAATCAAATCTGTTCCATGTGAGTAACTCATTAAAGAAGCAGTCAGAGGTTAAATGGAGTGGTGGAGGGCATAGTTTAATTAGACCATCTTTTCTTGCTCTGTAAAGCAGGCCATTCACCCTAACTTAAAGAGACCTTTTTAGGATCTCACTAAGGAAGGCGAGTTAATGAAGCATAGAAATTTTCAGGCACTGGAAGTGGGGTTCTTGTGTGTGAAGCTCGGCGAGAACACAAAACCAATTTAGTGACAAAACAAAAAGAAATCCCACTATATAGACTTCTGCTATAACCCAGCTCGCTTTAAACTAAAAATACAAAAGTATTAATTTCACCTTGCAGTGAGGTATTCGACAACAGGGCAGCCTGTAAGTAGAGATATAAGCTAGGTGTCATAAATGCCCATTTTACAGTGCTGAACAACACCCGCTGAAAATGCAATTAACTTCTAAGAAAAGACATTCGGAACAAAGACACTTCAGAACAGAATCACATTTAAAGTCAAAGAACTAAGCTTAATTGTGTTAGCAGACTTTGAAGGTAGGTGGAATTCAATTTCAAACTCTAAAAGACCATAGCTGCATCGAATTAAGCTTACACCCTTCGTTCAGTTTTTTTTTTTTTTTTTGCCTGTGAAAATTACACCCAAGTAATGAAATATTATGATATAGCCATAGGGAAGGCTTTTCAAGGATAGATGAAAACATTTATTCAGAATAAGGGCACTCTATGATGACACTGCATCAAGATAATACTGCTGAGAATGCCTTCTTTAAGAGCTTGTAATGATAGGTTAGATCTCCACTGGAAATGATGAAACAACAGTGAAATCCTGGTAATGTGTGGCTAAAGTTCTGTGAGGGATTTTTTTTATTTTTTATTTTTTTTTATTAAACAAATACTATCTCCAACTTCCATGAATCACTTTATTACCTGCGCTTTCTAAGGTTATTACTTGAATTCTTGGAAACATAAATATATATATATATATATATATATATATATCTTTTTTTTTTCTTCTCCACCTTCTTTGTTTTGAATATTTTTCTCCACTTTTGAAATGCACCACTCAAGAAAGCTCTGGAGTCTCGGAGCCCCCAGGAGCCGAAGGGCTACATGTTCTATTCAGAGTCACTTTTTTCAAAGTTTGAAAAGAAGTCTGCCTGTCGTCAGTTTGGATTCATAAACCAAAGTGTGAGAGATGTGACGGAGATAGCGGGATGCAGGGTGAGAGAGGGAGAGAGAGAGAGAGAGAGGGAAAAAAAAGAAGAAGCCAGCAGACGGGAATATTTCTCAGCTTGCTGAGGCAAAACTGCCATCAGTGTCTGTGTATGAATTTAGGGAACAGTGGATGTGCTTGAGCATCGTCCATGGCTGCTTGTCAGAGTTGAGACTGGTTTTCAGTCCCAATGAGGTGTGTATATATGCACTATATTTTGGCAACATCTATCAATGTCTTTTGCAAGCTCAGAGATTTCCTTTGCAGAGTGGGGAGTCACGGGCCTCCTGAGTGGAGTCAAGTGAGTGATGCTTTTGACTGTGTATCCACATGGGTGCTCTGCAATAGAAATAGCCACATATCACATCAGAAAGCCATTCTCTTTATGTCCAACTGCTCTGGACTGTGCAGAGATAAAATGCTGCTGACTGTATTTTGTTGTGTAACAAATACTTGGCTGAACTATGATTCATGACAAAAGTGGAAATGTGGAGCGATGTTTATGTGAGGACTTTATGCACAAATAATCATTCCACCAAGGCGGTAACCTGCAGTGGACTTATCTAGCTCTGGTTGTCGCAAAAGTTTTGTTTTGGTCTTCCTCCTGAAGTGGTCTGATCGTTCCCATTACACATTCAGCAAATGTTTTTGTTCAGTCAGCTCCCTCATTTGCCATGCAAGCTGAGCTGTCAGGGGGGGCCGCAATCTTTCCCTCAGTCCTTATCGTGCTTCCTCTCATCCATCCCTTCTCCTTCGCCTCGCTTTTCCCTAAGTGGCCACCCACCCCTGCCATGACTTTGTTCGCCAAATTAACCGGGGCACCTACTGTGATTGGACCAGCCAGTGGAAAGTCAACTTTAACCTCTCTTATTAATTGGATACATTGGCCTCTCCTATCAGAGTGAAGAAGCTATGGAGCAGCGGGATAGTTTTGTTTGTGCAGACCTTCGCACTCACACACTCAAACACACACACACTTAAATCATCAGGTAACGATTTCATCAGTGAAGAGGCTTTTTATTCTCTATCTTATGTCTTTGTAATTGCGAAAAGAAACAGGATAACAGTAATTCTCACTTAATTAGCCTGTGAGGTAAAAGTTGAAAGATCTTAGATCGAAATCTTGAGAAACTCTGAAACCGTCTATATCCCTTTGAAAAGTTAAAGCTAAGTTTGTATAACTTTGACTGAATAAAGTTTTGCTCTTCAGTGCACAACTTTAAACGCTCATCGCTGTCAACAGATCTGAAGGACGTTTGGAAAGAGTTCTACCTGCTGGCTTATTTCACGCTGACAGTACCACAGGGATTACATGTCATGCAGTCCAACATTCAAAATATCATCTAATTTTTTACAACAAATATTTATCCCTGTTTAGGATCCCCCAAAAAATAAAAGAATGAAAGAGGTATTTGATCCTTTTATGTCTGCAATATTGAGTTAGTCTAGTGAGGCTTTGTGGCTGAGGTCCTGGGCGCCATGTGGTTCAGCGTGCATTTGAAAGGCCCCATTCACAGACCCAACTGAACCCAGGCCAACCCGAATTGTGCCTGCTCGTTTCATCCAAACATCTGTGGCGTCCAAAGAACATCCTGGAAGAGACCGGTCCGCAGAGAGACAACCAATCGGAGCACCCCGTGCCTTCCCCTGCCCCACTTCTCCCTCCCCTGTCTCTGCGAGGCACAGGCCTTTCATTCATATTTCCCCCTGCACTGTCAGTCCTGCCTTTGTGGCTTGTATTGTATCTCTGTTGGTGCTCTGTTCCCGCGTTCAAAGCAAACAATTATTGTTGCATCCCGCCTTCTCGACAAACACTCACAAAAACTATGTGAGATCAAATTGTGTTTGCGTGGACCCTTACTGTGCTGCTCTGAGCTTTATATAATGAGTTTGACCTGCCCTGAGTTACTTATTAATATGAATGTGGGGCAATCAAAGGACGTGATGAATGACAACAACTGAAAAGTTGCTTAAAATATAAAGAACGTTGATTCCAGCAGAGTAATTTTCTCATCATGCAGCAGCTGTAACCTTGGCACCGCGAGTATTAACTCTCCCAAGAATTCATTACATGTTAAAGCCTGATAGTTTGTTTTATGTCCAGATGGGGGAGCTATCATGCTACCTAGCAACAGTGCACCAGTGCACCACTGTACAGCCTCTCTACCTCTGTACCTCTGCATCTTTGTCCTGGGAGACTACTGCAGAACTACATCTGAAATCTTGCAAATATGGTAAACAGAGTTGCAAAAACTATAAAAGTGCTGACTCCAGACTTGAGGACAGTGTTTGTTCCCAATGGGGAACAATTGTAGAGATACGGCTCCTGTACCTGTGCAGCTTCTCCGCTCATTTCTGCACTGTATATTTATCGATATCTCTCTGTTGTCTGTCTTCAATCCAGCTATCTGTAGAGTAAGTACAAATATGAGCTATATTCAGCTATTCTTCATGTATGTATATTCGTAAAACGAATACACAGCTAGCCTGCACATTTGGCACCAATTTTAGGGAGAACTGCTGATTGCACACCAGCTGCACTTAGTTTTAATTTATGCAACTGAAAGTAAGATAGATGTACTCGCTAAAGCTGAGTTTGTCCGAGGCTCTAACAGAAATACGACAGATTGTACGTGTTTGTCTGAATACTTTATCCATATTTCAGTAGTGTTCCCGTGGATGTACTTGAACAATGTTTGTGCATCAGTTTCGGGGCTTATGTGTGTGCAAATGTGCATGTGAATATGTAGGTTTTGCGGCGGATGCCTCTCAGTGTGTGAAATGCCGTGGGTTGAATCCCTTCAGTGAGAGTAACAAGGGAGGGAGACCACTGGAGAGCAACAGACACAGCTCCTGGCCCAGAAAAAAGGTTCAAATATTTTCTCTCTATCTGTGGGAGGAAAAGAAACCCGTGGCAGAGAAAACAACAACAAATGATCATCTGCAACCCTCCTTTTTTTTCCCGCCATCCCTCTCACTTTGCATCTCTAGTAGTCTCACATTGTCAGACCTTATTCCCACACTACATTTGCGCTGTTCCATCGCAGCAGAAAGCATCTCCAGAGATGCTTCATTAGAGACTGTGTTTTTTTCCTTCTATGTAGAACACATGGAACCCAACCAACCCAGTCCTGTTAAGACTGAGGGGGGTTTGTTACAGTAAATAAGCCTGCTGACATTTATATGTAGCATCTATGTGGAGGATCTGTACTGATTTACAGCCACAGAAAAACCTCACTACCAACTGGGTGTAACAACACCAAATGAAATGTATTTGTGAAGCAGCAGTGGCAGGAAATGAAAATAAAAGAAGCCCCAGATTAGTGTTGTCACAATGAATTGAATTAGACAGGCTGTAACTTTCAGAGAAATACAAAAGTAAGTGACTTTTATTAAAATCAAATTCAAATCACTCAGCGTTCAGGCCCTGGAAAGAAGAAAGTATACACTAGCGCCAGACAAAAAAAAAATCTTCTTGATTTAGCTGGGCATTTTACACATCAGGATGTGTTTTATGCCAGACAGCTGGTAAAATGGAAGATAAAAATATGTGCTTTTTATTGAGAGGGAACAGAGCTCAACTCAAAACGCACTGTATATTGTATGAAGTAAGAGAGAGAGAGAAATGCACATCCATCCACATCCGACCCTTCAGAGGCATTAACATAAGGCTCGATGTGGGAGAGCGTGGACTGAAGTGGGCATGATTATTTCAAATGAAAACTTTTTCACCCTGGAACTCGCTGCTATTAACTCTGGCAGTGTGTAGTGTTACATTATTGAACTGAAGACTGCTCTGGGTTCTAAAGTGGGCTGGAGGGGATGTAGAGATTATGCCGGTTTTGCGGATCTCGGCCCGGGGTCCCTGCCATGTCTTTGCACTCGGTATTTTCATATCAAACTGAGTGCACAAAAAAAACTTGCAGTGACATATGACATATTTTTCTCCTTTGGCTTCACAATGTCTCTGTGATTTGCTGCTGCTGACGAAGGGCAGGTCTCCTTGAGGTGGTTGAGTGCATGTATTTTTCTCTTAGCAAAGGCATTGCAACATTAATGGATGATAAAGGCTGCAGAGTGCAATCTGTGCTGTACAGAGAGTTGTCTATATTGTATAATGATGTGTGTCTCTGACACTGTGGCTTCTTGATACGCTCAGTTTTGTCAGAACTGGCGAGACTATTTTTCCTCGTCTACCCTTATCGCAGACTGTTTGTAAGATTCCAACAAACGTTAAAGTCTCTCTTGCTCTTCTTTTCTCCGTGACATACAAAAAAAAATCCCGCACATACACACATATGAGTCGTCTCGGGGATCCTGCTAGCATTCATCTCCTATGAACAGCCATCCCCTGGAGGTTCTGGACTAATTGTGTAGAGTTCCTGGCTGAGGCACTCTGACGAAGTGGGAGGTGCATGTACACTTCATCTTCCTGCACTGACAGTTCTGCACTTCTCCACAAGTCAGCATCTTTGAGGTAGAGCATGGTAAACAGAGAAGGTAGGGAAGGTAGGGCTTAGCAGAAAAACTTGGGAGTTCAGCGTGTCCTTGAAACTTTATTGACTGACAGTGCAGTGTCAGTGTTGTGCAGCGACTGGAGACAGCTGCTTTCACCTCTCATTGTCGTCTTGCTGATATGATGGGTGGGCCCCGCAATCTAGGGCGTCACTGCTTTTGCATGTAATGCATTGATTGGTTGGTACAATGAAAGATGTTTACACCAAAGTGCTGATTAGAGCTCATCCAACTCACCCAGAGGGGTTATTTAGTCTGTGGAGTATTTGTCAGGCACCCACTCTCATTCAGAGTAAGTAAATGTTTATATAACCGTCAATCACTAATGAGTCCGCTCACACCGTCTAACAGTTACAAATGCAATTGTTTGACTATAACACAGCGGCTGGATCTGAAATGTGCCTCTAACTGAGAAGATTCAATAAAACCTTGAGTCTTTTTATTAGATGGCTGTGCATGCTTTACACCAAGCTAAGCCCACTATCTTCTCTGAAGTGCAAATGAGACTATAATTAGATTCCACACGTGAGATGCAGAAAAGTCTGTTATTGAACAGTCTACAGAGGCTGCAATGAATGGCCACAAATACTGCAAATAAGGTGATTTGCATATGTGCAAGAACATATAAAACTATATTAGTTTGTTGGATAAAAGGGGAAATAAAAAGCTGTGACGCTGCATTGGAGGTATTGCTATATATATACACACAGCAAAGGGTTTTGCTGCAGTAATTGAAGGTAAGCTATTCATTTTATTAGAATGCATGGTGTTAAACAATCACTGAGTGTTGATAAGCTGGTATGGAATTGATCTTTAATGACTACACTTTGTTTTAATTAGTGCCTGTGCGCCAGGGAATGTAAAGCATTTGGAACGACAATTACAATAATGAATTTACCAGATATTGGCTATAATGAAGGCGTAAACTCTGGCAAAGCACACAAAAGCTGCACACACACACACACACACACACAATAGCACACCCTCTCACTTTCACCCCCCCTCACTTACATACTAAATGCAGCATGACAAACTCCTGCAAGAGACTTGGCATGCTGGGTGCGTAATCCTCCTGTAATATATTCTTTTTCTGTCTGCCTCCTTCCCGCAGCCGCTCAAAGTGCCACGCAGCGGAGATATGGCATGCCCATCTAAAACGTGTGATGTGGGCTGTTGTGGGCACCATAGGACTTGCAACATGCCCTGTGCCAGCATAGCCTTATGCACTTTTCAGAAGTCGCCAGTACTGCACTGCAGCTTGGTCTTTGTCCAGATAACACCATTGTGTCTAATTGGTCCTCACTGCCGGAGTCTGGCATCAACTAGGATTCTTAAAAGCCCCGGTTTGCAGCATAATGGCAGAGAACAGATCAAACATTTATGACAAAAAAAGTACCCACTGCTTAGTGCGTGGTTTTTTTTCCCCACTCTGGGATAATAATGTGACCTGATCTCTCAGAGTGTCAATGCCAGTCTAAATTTGTTCTCTCAGGGGGAGCAAATGCGTGTCTCTTTATAATCTCTCCTTTTCTGCAAAAGGCTCCAAATGTTGGGGACATTCCTAAATTAGCACTCTGAGTGCCGGAGCGTACTGTAGCACCCAACTGAACCATTTGTAAAAATTTAAAGTAGCTGCTGGCAGTTCTGTTCAGTCGGTGTCGTACTGTCAAGAGTTCAGAGCACAAAAGTGGAGCTTTCAAATGTTTACCACTTTAATGACACAGAACAAAACTTTCGGGAAAAAAAACAGTTTTTCCGAGAATAAAAATAACTGCAGTCTTTTAATTAAGACTCTGGATGTGAGGAATGATCATTAGAAGTTTTTACGGCCACCTTTCAAGCCTATGTGGGCGAGCCTTTGATAGCCAAAAGATAGACCGTGGATGGAATATCACTTCACCGAGGCGTATTTGTCTCCGAATGGCACTTGAGTGCTCCTTCTTTCTCTGTGATCTTCGAGATGCACTCAAAAAAAACAACATAACCATGAAGCATGGGTCGTGCCAGGGGCTGAAGGACATCAACTAAAGCAGGCTTACACACTCAATCGTGATGGTTCATTACATTCCGATAAGGGCCCGTTCTGAGAAAGGATTATTGTTTATGGCTGAGCATTTCCCTCGGTAAACAGAAAAGCTATTGAGATATCACTGAGCAGAATGACAATTACATGCATTATGCAGTGTTGATGTTTTCCCATTCCGCACCTTACTTTCTCGAAAGAAACGGCACTCTACATGACCTCCTGACTTGAGGTGCATTATCACCTCAAGGTGCATGTAAAGAGGAAAAATGTTGATCAGACTGTTAAATTAGTTTGTGGTGTGTATGCCGTTGCTAATTTTGTGCTTTGGTAACAAACACTTTGAAATGTGCTGCGTGTGTGTGCAGTTTAGTATGCTGTGATAACGCAGGGTGTCATGTTTATGTGTTGGGCAGTGTTTTTGACCACAAACGCCTCTCTCCCTCTCTCCCTACCCTTGAGCTACTAACAAAGGTCAACCTATTCTAAGTGAGGACAATACAACACACCTATGAAATATTGGCTCCCACTTGTTGACCCCATTAAATGTCTGATAACTTTATCACCGCCTAGCAAGAGCTGCACGACCTGAATGCTCTTCCATCCAGGAGGGCCCGAAGGCACTCACAGTATAACATCATTACAAATGCAAGAGAACACCAAACCACCTGACAGGTTTACAAGTTGCTGTGAGTTGTGTGCGTGAGAGAGCAAATCAGGGGGTTTACAAAGGGTATACGCCAGGTTGTTTCTCATGCTTACAGCTTGTCCCCGTATGTCTCCGCTTGTCTTTAGGCCAACCGACCCAGGCACCCTCTTTGCTATACAGCATGAGCAAATGAAAAACTAACCTTAGCAGATTTCTAAAAATGACTTCAGGCATGAGATAGACCTGAATAGAGGAGCATGGAAAACCTTTTAACTTTTACATTCCCTTTCCTCGCCAACTGAGCAGCCACACCTCCCTTTTTAATACATTGTCCTTGGATAATTATAGCCAGAAGCAGAGGGTTAATTGAACTGAAATGGGTTATTCAGCGGAGTTCCGCTGAAGAGCTAAGATATAGAGAGGAGGAACAATAACTAGCAGAGGAGCTGTTAAGAGCAGAAAGACTGGATTCTTCAATGCTGACTCTCTCACACTGATTTTCAATTTCCATTTTATTCACTCACTTTAGGTTGCTGGCGACGAAGGGTTTTAAATTTACAAAGTTATGGGTTCTCTGTTAACTTTTTCAATGTTGTCGTTACGCCAACAGGCTCCATATTTTATGAATCTTTGGGGAACTACTAAGCACTTGACTAAGGTTGCAGTTAGTATTTTTGGACTGGTAAGAGCACTAATAAATTGGAGGGGAAAAAAGCCACTACTTTTTGTGGATATAATAAAGCACATGGCCAAATTGCATTCAGCAGCGCAGGCTATATTTAGCCATTGGTTTACTATGAAACGATGCCCATCTGCTTCATCTTAAAGGACCTGGACATAAATATTCCTACATCTGACATGTATACAGCTAATCAAAGGTGGTAACTACCCATCAGGCTAGACTATAGCAGGGATACTCCACTTGCTTTGCCCGTGGGCCACTTTTGCACAATGACAGGAAGCCAGGGGCCAGACGCAGCAGCCCTGCACAGGTCAGGTGTAGGCAGGGGTGTCTCTAGGATTTGAGGACATTCTGGTCTTAGCCTGGAGCTCTGTCAGGGATTACTTTGATAAACAAGTTCTATTTTGATGCTTTCTATGCACTCTGGCATCTTATTTAAATCTTAAGTACAAAAACTTTTCCAGTGTGAATCAATTTATTTTTATTGTGAAAAACAAAAATGGCTGGAGGGGCCACACAGCACCCTTTGCCCACAGGCCGTAAGTTGAGTATCTGGGTATGTTTACATGCATGCTGATATTCCACTATCAATCTGGATATGAAAATATTTTCCCAAATTTGTCATTTCCTAATTAACCTGTATTATTTGGGCATGTGTACAATCCATTAGGAATATGCATCAAAACTGGGGTTTTTAATGTAGTTCGGGATGGACAACCTCTTGTCCGTTTACGGTCGGCTCTGTACATTATCGTGGAGATGTTGTAAACAAACCAACTTGCCAACAGTTTGCAAGACTGAGGTTGAGATGCATGCCCCAAAAGAAAAGCCTACATTTCTAATTATAAAAAGGATAAAAACACCTACTTTAAAACATTATGAAAGACTTGGATCTCAACAGGTATTTGGATTTGCACAAATACTGCAACACTGACCTTTTCAAGAAGATGGCTGAAGAAATGAAGGCGGGGGGGCCATTTTGATGCAAAGAAGCAAGATGACAGGTGGCTCCAGCCGTCACAATTTTCTTAAGTTTCCTTAGTCTGATAAACTACATGTTATGGCACATTAATTGTATGTACAGCCACATGTAAACAGGAGTATTAATGGAATATTAACTTTCATTATGTAATCAGCTTAACTGAAAGATTGTCTTGTAATTGGAGTCACCAAAATGATCAACAGCTAGTCATGTTTAGAATACCTTTACTTTCTGTGTAATGGCTTTAACATGAAACATATTCTGTTATTATGAAAAAATAAGAATAGGCTTCTTTAATATATTTGAGTAAACTTTATTTACAAAGAAAATTAAGAGATTCCCATTCTTCTAGATGGATAGCACTCTGATGGATAAATATGCTCCAGCTGACGACCTGCAGGGAGAACAAGAAAATAGGGCAAAAGGGGATAAGATGACTTGCATACACCTGATGACAGAAAAGCAATTTCTGAGTAAACACCAGTGAAGATAAATATGACAACAACAACTCTGACCTGCTCCCACCTGATACACATCAATGTCTGCAATAAACTGTCACATTAACTTGCTAAAGTGCACGCTTATCTAAACACAGCGTCAATATCAAACCACATGACATTTGTCGCCGTCACTCTCAGGCGTACAGGTAATTTATTTAAGATATGCCGCTGAGCAAAAGGCTAAGGAGGCACAGTGAAGGACTGTCATTGTCTGGGGTCACTATTCAAACCCAGGCTGAAGTAAATGCCACATCATCCTGACATTTTAATGAAAGCAGATATGCTAGATCAACATGGCAGTCATAATTACCTTGAAGGCTGAGTAACAGCACTGGTCCATTTTACTTCTTCAGGATCTGATGTCTGACGACGATGAAGGGGAATGCAAAGCCACTGCCGAAGAACAGCACCATCATGCCGAGCAGACGCCATTTGTTGTCCACTGAGAATGGCAGGTTCTGTAAAAAGACGAGTATTATGGCTCAGTGAAACTCCTAGAAAATGCAAATCCTCTGCTGCATCTAGCTGACCTTACTGTCATTTAAATCCATAGCTGGGAATAAACAGTTATTTTAAAATTTAATTCTAAATCATCATTGCTACGTGCAGGACATCTGTGCAAAGAGCTTCATACTTCATCCAAATATTCAACCGCAGCCAGGGTCAGCAATGAATGCTCGGTCTCAAGGCAGGAATGCCATTTAAAGTTCAGTGTCTCAATGAAAGAGCACGCTTTTCACATTTCCATTTTCAATCTTATTTGATTTATTTCTTGCCAAGTATGTCACGCGAGAGAGTGAGATTCATGTTTTACACTGGCCACTGAAGGTGATTAAGAATCTCAGTGTGTAATTTTTTTAGTGCATTTTCAGAGATCAAAATCGGTTTAAAAAATGTAGCCATTTATTTTGTGGTTTTATGAAAAAAGGAAATGTATGGTCAAGGGACCATGAATGCTTAGTCTGAACTCTGTAATCAAAGTCCTCACATGACTTGCTTTTTGAAATGAAAAGCTGAAAGCTGTAGCAATAATTTTCAAGTGAATCAAGGCCTGTAGTCCTCAACAAAATACACTTTGCATTAACTATGGGAACTCTTTATAAAATGCAACTAGGGCCAAAAACGCAGAATGTGCACCACACAAATGTCAAGTTTATTTTGACGCTATTAGTGATGTCCTCTATTTCTTTCATCAGCCGCAGCTGCAGCATGCATCACATTATTTTACATTTTATTCTAGAGGAAGCAAACTGCAGTGTGCAAAATTAATACAGGCAGTCTACAGTCAAAAAGCTAGGAGCACCTTTCTCAGATTAGCTTGATGTTAGCATTCAGCTGTGACCTTAGGTTACATTAGCCGGAAGTTCTCAACCTTCTTGAAGCATTAATATTCATATTGTGCAAGTGTCTGTGGATATACTAGTGTGTTAACAAGATATCTACATCATATTAAATGTATGTAAACTTGTCAGTAACTTTAACCGGCTTATTCTGGTTTGCTATGGTGCTTGTGGACGAGTTAGCAATGATGAAGTTAGCTAGTTAATAATTAGCAACCTCTTAGCCACAAAGCTAATGCTAACAAACAGATAGCCCTCTCAAATTGTCCGTCAACAAGTCAACACTTGCTGTCACTAGGCTGCCCTCTTCTTTAAATGTTTTGTTATAGTGTAAAAGATAAAGTGAAAATGCCTGTGGCTAGTTTTGCTAGCATTACTTTGACGCTGTTGTCAATAACGGACATGACCTCCAAGTGACGCTAGCTAACGCTAGGCTACAGACAAGGCCGGATACACACATTATCGCATTTACGACAATAATACTGATCTGTGGAGATATTCTCACCTTCCCTGGTCCTTCAGCATAATGTGAAGAACGAACAGCAGACGTTGTGAATCGTCTTACAGCCTGTCCCAGCATGATTACGGTCTGGTTTCTTCTCTGTCTCGGTAAAACGCTGTTGACTGCGACCTTCTTGTTTCCGTGAGCGGTAGCCGCGCAAAGGGTTATGGGAAATATAAATGAGGCAAAGGCGTGTGGGAAATGTAGTTCAAATACCTCAGGAGCGATTACTGCAAGTATATCTGTTTTATCTTCCTGCAGGGAATGAGGTTATGTTTGTAGGTGCATTAAAGATCCAGATTTAAATTTGTCACGTTATGAATGTCTCATGACAAATATAATTCGGCACATCTGGTTGAAGGCTGCCTATAGCTTTGTTCATTCATCACAGAGAGAAAGAGCAAACTGCTTCAGGCATTGTGCTGAATCACACCCAGACAAAGGTCAGTTTATAGTTGCTCTTGACTTATTTTAAAATTAAACTGGACAGTAAATATCACCTTAGTCTTCTCCTAAGCATCCCCTCATTCCATTTAAAAATTGATCTCTTCAATTAAATCTGGTATTTTGACTCACCTGTGTGTGTGTGTGTGTGTGTGTGTGTGTGTGTGTGTGTGTGTGTGTCCATTGATGGCTTCAGAGTAAGCTATCTGCAGCCTTGGTCACAAATATAGGCTATAACTGCCATGGCAATACCTAGAGCAGACAAAGGCTATAACTGCCATGGCAATACCTAGAGCAGACAAAATGACTGATGGTGTGACCCTCCCTAAACACAGCTGCTGCTAGCTTTTCATTGATTGATGCTCAGGGGTGTAAACTGGGCTTTACACCATATAACTTTAGAGGAGGTTTGGTTTATTAATTTATGATACAAACACTACTGATTATTCAGAATTTCTGTGGATGAATTCCAAGGTTATAGGTTCCAGTGTCACAAGAAAGTTTCCCAGAGGGGCCTTAAGCTAAAACTAGGGATATGCTGCAGATTCCCTGTCAGGGGATTTGTGTGTTGTTGATGCATTTGAAAGTCGATGTCTGCTACTCCACACCTGACTTGTTTCTCATTTGTCAGTTACAAAAAAGACATCATCTCACTTTCATGTATTCACTTCAAATTAATTTATGTTTCCTGCTTGTGTCGGTTGCCATCCGCAGATATTCATGCTGTGAAATTCAAGGAATGGAGTCTCATTCTCCTGGGTCAAAGAAGAGTTTAATCAAGCTTGGTGTTTTGATCTCTGTCACTCATCAGATCCTAAGCGTGAACACGGGTTTGGCATTTTATGCCGTCGCATGCCTTTTGTGTCTCATGTTTCCATAAATGAGTTCAGAGATGCCAAGTAACGCGATGCATTTGCACAGCGTCATCATAAAACGAGTGCCATATTTAGCAGAATGGATTTCACAGGCAGTATGGATGGATACACACATTAGGCTACATGTTACACAGACGTTAGAGGAAGGGTGGTGGTTTTGAAAAGGATAGTGACTGTGACAATGTAAGCATGTTATCTTTCGCCTGAAACCATTGACATGAAAGAGAAGCACCTAGAAAGAGCAGCAGGGATAAGATTACTGATTACCTTCTATATGTTTCTCATAAACTTTTCAGATTAGATCTTTATAGCTTCCCAAACAACAGGGCATATTTAGATTGTGTAAGGACAAGGGCGGGTTATGAGACAATGGGACCCTGGGCACAGATGTGCAAAGGGCCCCGACCACCTCACACAGGAGCAAGACACACAGACTTTTTTGCATGTTTTTGTAGTCGTTATGCATCTTTTTGTGGTTCTTTTGTTTCTCTTTGAGGGAGCGATCACACCGAGATGAAACGCCAGAAACGCGACGCCAGTAAAACCATTGTTTTCCTATGATACGGCGCGTCTGACCGGTGTTCATGCGTCTTTTTAGACGGGCGTTTTTCCGGCGTCTTTTTAGACACGCGTTTTTGTAGACGCTTCTTTTTAGACGCTTCTTTTTAGATGCGTGTAGATGCTGAAAAGTTAAAATATTTTCAACTTTTTAGGCGTCAGACGCCAGTAGCTAGCGCGCATTGAATAAGCGCTTCCAGCATTTCAAGCGTCTTTGAAGCGTCCGCGTCTCTAGCGTCTCATTTCTGTGTGATCACCCCCTAAGGTAATTTTATATCTCTTTTGATCTGATTTTGTGGCTCTTTTTTGTTTTCTCCTTGTGGCTGTTTTGTGTCTTTTTGCATCGTGTGGGTCTCTTTAGGGTCATTTTGTGTCTCTTTGGCATAATATTAAGTCTTTTGTAGGCTGTTTTGTGTGTATTTGCGGTTGTTTTGCCTGGTTTTGTAGTTATTTTCTGTCTCTCTGCAGTTTCTTTGCATCTTTTTTTGTGGTTGTGTGTCTCCTTGTGGTTCTTTTGTTTCTCTTTAAGGTGATTTTATGTCTCTTTTGGTCATTTTGTGGCTCCTTTCGTTTTCTCCTTGTGGCTGTTTTGTGTCTTTTTGAATTGTTTGGGTCTCTTTGACGTAATATTATGTCTTTTTTGGCCGTTTTGTGTCTATTTGTGGTTTTGCCTGTTTTTGTAGTTATTTTGTGTCTCTTTGGAGTTCCTTTGCATCTATTTGTAGTCATTTGTGTCTCATTGTGGTCATTTGAGTCTGATCAGTATGTGTTAATTTGAGAGATATAGTATTTGCAACTGAAGGCCAGGGGGCTCCCTGACAATTTTGGCCCCTGGGCCTGTACCTGCAGGCAAACCATCTAAGAACATTACTTTGTCTTTACACAATCGTCAGGGATAAATAAATTTCACAAGGCCATTGAGCAGACTGACAGACAGATTATTGTCTTAATTGTTTTCTTGACATGTTGCAGTTCCACAGTAACATATTATTTATTGATAACAACACAGAACATAACACATCTGGAAAAAAAAGCTTGAAAAGAATCAGATTACTAGAAATGAGTTCTGATGTTTGAAAGCAACTGGGACTAACGAGGACATAGCCGCTGAATGAAAAAAAACAAAACAGAAAGTTCCCTTCAACTAATTCTCCAATAATGAGCCACAGACTATTTATATGAATTTTATGTATGAACTGTTTTAATATTTTCCACATCTGATGGCCTGAAAATATTTTCCGAATGCAATTTATTGCAGAGTGGAACGCTCTCTGTTGTGAATGAGCTGTAAAATACATGATTCATCGTTGAGTACAATAGTTGTTCACTAAATTAAATCCTTTCAGTTCACTCACATCTTTGAAGTCCACCTTGGGAATACTTTTTGAGAGCTATTTTGAGTATTTCCAGAAGTGAGTGAAGTAGGTCTGGTGCTTTACTTCTCACACAACTTATTAAACCACTCAGATTTTTGGGCGAATAAGAAAAGTTCAATGTTCTATATTTAGGCATTCATTAGAAGCTTTAGCACTGAATATAATACGGGTAGAATTTCCTGCACAATCTGGCCCTGACACGATGTCAAGTCGGATTATTATATTTTGTATGTGATACCTGTAATATTAGTGCCACACTCAGTGCCAGTAGTAGATCATGTCCCAGTACAAAGTGAATGTTTTTTCAGTGTTGTCAGCTAGTAAAATGCCGTTCGCCTGACAAGTCGGGGGGGAGCTCTGACATTGTCTGCTGTGATGCGTGATAGCCGTGGCAAGCTGGTTACCCCTCGTCATGGCTGCCACATCCATCAACGCAGGGTCATCACCTGGCCTGCTGCCACATGTCTGCCTTCTCATTGCCAGCGCAATCTGTTAAAAAGGAATGAAGGATTGGGAATCACACCACAAACAATGTCATGAGGCTCTACTATAAATATTGATGTTATTACTTGTCATACAAGGTTGGTTGCACAGTCCTGAAATCCATCCTGCTTCGTGTTGCTGTTTCCATTCATCCTGGCCGTCCACTGTTTGTTGTTTTTTGTTGACTGTCTTAATTTCTAGCTATTGACTTTCCCTGGCTCGTGAGCAAATCTGCTTTTAACCAGAGTGCTCTGTCAATAGCCAGATCCTCTGTATGAAAAAGAGGAGTGCAAACATGCTGTGTACACAAATACACAAAGCTGTCATCTTACTGTAAATAATAACCACCATCCCCCATTCTCATTTAAGTCCACCAATTAGCATTCAGCAATATGCAGTCTCAGTCATATCTGTAAACAAACCTTTAATCAACCACGTACATGACTGTGCATAGCAATATACCAGTCTGTGCGCACAATTGCACTACATGGTAACACTATCACTAACTTGATTCATGGTTATTACAAACAAAATGTGGCTACATTCAATAAATGTCTGATTCTAAGATGACTCCATTTTGAAAATATTTTGTAAGTAAATGGTTTTCGCAGTTATCAACAAATCTGCTACAGTATATGACGAACAGCAGCTGAGACTCCCAAGGTAAACAGCATCTCTCTCCCTGTCTAGATTTGCAATAATGTTCCACAAAGGAGTGGAGAGGTAATGGATAATGTTAATCAATGAGGACAGTTCATTTTGGCAGCAGCACTCTCGAGTTTAAGGTGTCTTGCATCATTGCCGCTGACAAGAGCTGATTTGCTCAATTACAGTGTTTGGTGGAATGTGAGAGCGGATAGTGGAAATCTTTTTTGGGCTTAGATGTTATTTTTTCTGTTTCCATGGGCAGTGGCAAAGGAGAGTGACACATCAGGTGTTTGTCTTTCTCAGTTCGGTCTGGATGGCTTCAGCTGTCCAGCTGCAGGGCTGTAATCACCGGTTTATTACTGGAGGGGACAGTTTTCAATCTACACTGTCTGCGACCCAACCCTCAAGGGGAGAATGGGGGAAATTTCCCCCCTGGATCAATTCTTAGAAACTTAACACCTAAACTGACCATTTAGAGTTAAAAAAAAAAAAATCTTGAAGTTTTGAGCACTGTTTTAGGGAGCCAGCATGTGACTGAGGGCCACACAGGAAAAGTACACACACTTTGACATTGAAATGACTTTTAATCATACATTTCGTTTCCATAACCGCTTATCCTGCTATCCCAGCTGACATTGGGCGAGAGGCGGCGTACACCCTGGACAGGTTGCCAGACTATAGCCCTTTTTAAACAGGAATTGTGTAAATTTGCAGGAAAGCCCAATCAGTTTTTTTTTCAGCATTGGCAGTATAAAAACACCGTCCCCGTCATCTGCCAGTTAATGGCCTCTTCATTTGCGAGGGCAAGGAGGGCGCGCAATTCCTTGTCTCCCCAGTTGCTCATCTTTACAGTGTCTTTCAGGTTTGCATTTCCCTCTTGCTACTAGCTGCTCGCTAATTCCTTCTATCAGCTGTTTCCTGTTTATCCGCCGACAGTGGGTCGCACGTGCAGCGTCGTCACCAGCTCCTCCCACAAGTCTTTATCGGCCCAACATTCGCGGAAAATCTGGCAGTGTAAAAGGGGCTTAAAACAGAGCTGACACATAGAGACAGACAACCATTCATGCTCACATTCACATCTACAGGCAATTTAGAGTCACCAATTAACCTGCATGTCTTTGGACTGTGGGAGGAAGCTGGAGTACCCGTAAAAAACCAAGCTGACACGGGTTCGAACCCCCCACCCTGGGATTGAACCAGGAACCCTCTTGCTGTGAGGCTAGAATGCTAACCACTGCCCACCACCTTTTAAACAGCAATGACAATTAATGAATACTATACTATGGCTTTATAGGACGTTTCTTATGATATTTTAATGACATAATAACACTTTACAAAAACTATAACAGTTGACAGTGATGTAGCCTATGTAACGCTCATATTACATTCTAGTTTTCCACTTTTAATACATCTGAAAGTAATGAAATAGAGAGACAGTACAGTGTTTGACACTACCCACAGCAGTCAACCAACAGCTTCTGCTGGAGCACATTAACATCACTTGCACAAACCACATGCAGACCTGCAGTACACCCTTATACTTGAACTAGTAGTAATAATAATGTCAATGTGTAAAGTTTATTCATGATTACAATCACATTTGCTGACGATTATTTCAGACGGCAGTGTGTCTGATCACCTCAATGTGCAACCTCCTGTAATGTCCTCTCTGTCTGTTTTAGGGTCAGAATAAATCTTGATCCTACATACATACAGTAAATGCACATGAATGCACATTTACAGTGCACACACATACACACAGAGACACATGCAGCCTCCAGCTAAGTCACTATGGGAGTTCATAACATGCACATAGTGGCATGATTTGACATTAATCTTTAAAGTGGATTAAGGGGAAATTGCATGGTCTTGCAGCTGACCCAGCCCTCCTGGGATGACCAACCTATGCCCTCGTACACTCACGGTATATGGCCTCTTAAATAACAAGCATGCTCACCTAGATTTGTGTTCATGCAACTTCGGCGTTCCTCCAAAGCACTGTTGTTTTAATACACTCCCATGTCACGAATGGGCTTTCACTCCCTCCCCCCACTCTCTTCAACATCGCTGTTCCTCTGAAATAAAATGGACGCTGATGATTGGATTCTACATTAAACCTGCCGGGCTGGAAAGAGAATTAGATAGAGAATTATTCTGGGGACCAGAGGTGAACATGACAAATTTGAGTCATTCCTGTTTTTTCCCGCCCCCAGCATGCACCAGTCCAGTCATAGCAGACTTTTTATGAGGGCCATTCGTGAGGGTTACGTGAGGTGTGAAACACCATCCTGCCTTCATGGCATCTCCCATTTTTCACATATCAGCAATACATTTAGGCTACTGTTTCAGTAGATACTGGTTCATGTTGTAGCTTTCACTGTTTATACACAAAATGTTATGGTGGTGTAATTCCACCAGAGGTATACTGTACATGTATCAATAAAGGCAGGTTATTGTGTGCGTGATAGCAGGGTCGGACTGGGAAAACATTTTCGGCCCTGGGAAATTTCCTCTGGACCAGCCCCATTGCTACCCGCCACACACCATCTGTCCATGTTACCCTTTCCTCCTCTTTATTTGGTGCTGCCGGCAGAGTGTTGTTATTGTTATCATGGCTACTTGGATTAAAAAAAACTTTCCAGCATCACCCTCAAGTACTTTTTACTTTTCATCTCTGACCATTTCTGCTCCATCTTTTTGTTTTCTTTGCTCCTCTAGCCTTCTGATTTATATTTTCATTTTACTGACTCTGCTCTGTCTGTCTTGATGTCATTTATTTCTTACCTGACCTCTCCTAAATGACCTCTGACATGATACCACTGCACCTGCCTTATAGTACAGGTAGGCTATTGACAGTTTTGGGACCATGTAACCTCTGTCAGATTGGCTGTTGCAACATAAAGTTGACAGCAGCAAACATTGTTGGTGGCCTCGCAGCCCACAATGTGGGACGGCCGCAAGTAGTATTTGCCAGAATTGACCCTTCGCAAAGTCAAGCCCCCAGAGAAAGACTGGCCAATCATAACATAGCATCAGGCCGGCTCAGACCAGCGTCCGACAAGAACACAGGTGTGCTCCATTGAATCTAATGCAATCGTTTCAGATTTCCTTCATTTTCAGGCTGGCTTTGTGGATTTGGAGCTAAATGTTGTGCCTTGGGCATGTGTAATAGTGATACTCGTCACCTGGAGAGGTCGGAAAAAATATGTTTCTTCCCTGTTACAAAACCCAAATCAAACCCTGAAAAGTGTAGGGTTAGCTAGCTAGCTACTGAAGATATAGCCTACTGAATGTATACACATGCTGCTTTTGCTTTTTAATATTTATAACAGTGATTAAAAAGACCGACCCTGCTGTACAGGAACCAGTGAAGGGAAGCAGGGAAACTTTGCTGATATTCAACCAGCTGTGTGTCATTGTATTGTGCGCAGATGAACATTGTTTGACTTCCCGTGGAGTTCCCTGCCCGAGCAGGCGAAGTCAAACACTGTTCATCTGCACACACCGCAATGCCACACAGCTGGTTCAACATCGGCAAAGTGTCCCTTTATATTCATTGTCTTCTGTGGCGATCAGCAGTGATGTGGTGGTTCACTTTTACACTGTGATCTGTAGCCTATAGTTCGGCTTTAGCTTCTAACTATCTTTGCCTTTTCACCTGTTGTTGCTGCTGAGTCAGTTTGACATCCTGGATATATCCTTCAAACACAGACTGTAGACCCCTCTGTCTGCTTCTCTCTGGAATCACTACTTCATTTTTCCAAAAATATAATAATTTTTCTTCAGGGAGTGCAGTTAGTTAATTCGTTCCCACATCAGTGGTGTATTTTGGTCAGTCATTCATTTTTTAAATGATCCATTCAGCGCTTCACAGAAATATTGCTTTCGATAAAACAAGGACATTAAATTCTCTGCTTGGCTTTAAACATTACAAACCTTGAGTCATTATTTTGCATAAGTTGTTGACCTGTTGCAAAAACCTTCAAACTTGGTCAAGGAGATGAACAGAAGTTTTCACTCTGTTCCGCTGATTTCTGCTGAGATGACTGTGGGCTTTTTGAAATACCTCCATGCATGCATATAGTGCAAAAGATGTTTCTCTTATAGAAACTCCCAGAACAGTAAAAGCTAAAAAAAACCTTCCTGTACAAGGTCAGTCTTTCTCACTGTTTGGCTACGTTCACTCTTTTTACATTTGGTCCACTTCCACCTTTTTTCTCTGACTATTTGCCTGCACAGGTTTCTCATTGACTGTATTACTTGTATAAGCCCCTTTCTATTTTACCTTTGAGGCATTGCAAAAACTTCAAAAGGTGTGTTGGAAAAATCATTTAACTTTCATTCAGTTCAACAGAACTTTTGTGCCTCTGGCATTGATTTTTTTAGCTGGTGAGGAGTGAGAGTGAGAACCCAACTTTTGAGCTTTATGCTGTAACAAATGACAATAGCTACAGTAAAAAGCAGAATCTGACTCCAGAGGGAACCGCTGGACCAGAACGCTTCGACTGTGTGTGTGAGTGTGTGTTTTGTGAGTGCTTTTTTTTTTGAATGAATGTCTACATGTGTTTCATAAGACACACATATTTGAGTGTGTACTGGTGCTGTTTTTCATTGACATTGCTTCACAATACACATAAAAACAAAAGGGATGAGCAGTCATCTGCTGTGGCAGACATTGTGGTACAAATATTTACTTTAGGCTTATTTCTAATCATACTTAATACTGCATGCAAATAGTCATAGATCCATTCATTGCAAAGCTTATGTGAATGTGTGCCTCCCTCTCTTTTCTCTCATTTATTTATTTCCAAATTTTTTGTTACTGTATCTGTTGTTGCGTTTTTGTATAACCTTCACGATTCATTTCATTATACTCTACCAGTATTCATGCCTGTGAAATATCTAGCCTACCGTCCTTGGCAATCCCAGCAGTCTATTGAAGATGAGCTCCTGCTTTGCCACCCTGTCAACCATGAGACAGAGTGCCACAAAGCCACCTGTCAGTGGGCCGTTAAGCGAAGCTCCAGGCTGACCAAGGACTGACCGGGAGCATCTGTGCCACTGTTTGTGTCTAATACGCTAATGAGAGCTGTCAAGCTGTCGAATTCACTCCCGGTGCCCTCCGGCACTAACAATGGCACCTTCAATTTGGCTGTCTTGAGTGACATTAACAAACACAGCCACAAAGAGAACAGACGCGTGCCAGTGACGCCGTGCACTGACATGTTCACAAACAAATAAAATAAAAAAATAGACAGTCACACACAAAGACCTGAACGCACATACAGAGGGAGAGCAAAAGAGGGAGATCTGTTATTTTTAATAATGGAGTTTCCGCCTTCAGTTCCTTATGTTAACTCCTGTTCCTCCGGCTGCCTATAGAGGCCAGTGTTGCTCAATCACTGAACAAGCTTGAACAAGCCCGAAAACACCTAACAACACATTTATCCTGTGGCAAAACCCTGAAGGAAAAAAATAATACATCCCCTGCTGTATCACTAAATTCACATGAGCATTCTTGATTGATGCCATGTGCCGAGCCGTGCAGCCCTCCTCCACCTCATGAAAAGAGCAGTGCACGCCACTCAATGGCAGACAGTGTGTGTGTGTGTGTGTGAGAGGTCTGAAGGCACTCCACCCTAAACCTGCAAAAGCATCCATCAAACACACTCTGCCTCCTCCCAGCTCACTTAACATGCTTCCCCCTGCAGTACTCTGGGCTCTGACCTTGTTCCTCAACAACAAAATCTTCCTGGCAAAATAAGTAAATAAAAACGAAAAAAAAAGAATCAGTTGGGAAAACAGTGGTCCGCTTTGGGATGCTGGCTGAAATGCTGCCTGCACTCTGAGTAAACAGACAAAAAGTTGATCTCGAAAGAACATCAGCAATATCTGTGCACACAGAGGCACTGCAGTTACACTTGTGCTTTTCCATTACACAAAAAAAAAGACATTGCAAGAGCAGGATTACACGCAAATGTGCTAGCCTACTAATTGTTTTAACACATACAGTTCGGAGTCAATTTGCATAGAAAGTATTTGTATACCAAAGAAGCACCTTATTAACACTGCGTCAGTCTGTTGTGTGATCTTAGACACCAACAATAAACCCAGTCTCGACCACAACTGGGTCTTAATGTGATTCACACTTCCTTTGACGGACGAAAACACAACAGAAACAAGTGGAAAAAAATCTAATCTCAGTTTTTTGACTTTAAATGTTTTTTTGTTACTTTAATTTTAAACTAAAGCCATTCTCCCATGCCTTGCCAGTGGAAAAACGTCACTTGATGATATACGAAGGCTTGTCCACACTTGTTGATAATCAAATTTTTTATTCATGCAGATGATTTGGGCTACCAATATAGTCTAAGACATGAGATTTAACGCCAAAAAAGTGCAACGTAGTGATGACGTGTGTAAAGAGAATATAACATTTTCTTAGTTCCATTTACTAAGGGAGTAAAGATGCCATCAAACTAAGGTCAGATTTGGTTCTTCAGGACTTAATGTGTGTTTATGTATACCTACTGCTCACCTGCAGTGTCGGCATAAAAGAGAACACTATGGAGAGACTTTTTGTCACATGATGCTCTGAGGGTAATACAGTATGTGCCAAGATTTCATAGTGTGAGTCATATGTTCATCAGCATTCTCGTATGTGAGGCAGTGATAAGGAATCTTATGCATAATGTATGTGCAGATGTGATGTGCACATAAGGTGGAGAACGTCGTAATTGACGCATGTAAATTCCATCAAATGATGCACGTGTTATAATATGTGCTGAATCCTCATGCAGGATTTAATTTGTGCATTTTCAGGATTGCTTTTAATTTTAATGCTTTGATTGCAATTATTTGTATTCATATAAGTGTGCCTCTGCAGCTGGGTCTCACTCCCAGGCCAAAATATGTCAAAATACACCACATGGGCACTCCACTGTAAACACACCGGGAGTATTAGTGTTGTGTCATTCACGAACGAATTGTTCAAAAGAACGAATCTGTTGAGTGAATGTACTGAACTGAATCACTTCTGGAACTGATTAGTTCATTTCTCAGTGCAGTTGAGCTCAGCAGCGAGCGTTCAGGCCGGGAGTGGAACTGCCGATTCGGTCCGTGCGAATGATGAATCACTTGCGATTCATGAGGCAGCCAGGGCACAAGGAGGGACTGCCTACCGTGTGACGATTCACTCAGTGAACGAATCACTCGGTGAACGACGTAACCCCGATCCCTGAGTGATTCAAATCATTTCTTCTCAGCCATACACTTTCATAGGGACTGTTTTCTCCAAGCTAACGGCTAGTGTAGCCAGGAGTCAAGCCACATGAAAAAAATCACACACCTCCCCACTGTTTTAACAGACTTAGTTTCCAGATAAACAAACGTTAGGTTGGCCAGTAATGAGACTCACCAGTGCAGGGCAGACACAGCAGCTCAGCCATGCATCAGTTCAGTGAGTCGGACTATGCAGTACACAGTCAGGGCTCCTCCCGCCAAGCACTGAAAGATTCAGCGAACAAATCTTTTGAACGAATCGTTTTAATGAACTGATTCTAGTGATTCAGTAACATCTGAAGACCTGCTTTACCCGTCACTAAAGTCCACTAAGCATGGGTGGGAGGGGAGGTGGATTGATCCAACAACCACAGGACCTTGAGCCAGGGGACCCAAGTTCATTTCCTGTGTGAAACTAAAAGTGAGTTATTTTTTCAGGTCTGTGAACACATGTTTTGTTACCTAAACCTAACTGATAACCCCTTCTTAGTCACATGTTAACTAAGGCACCTTACCACTTATCCTTTCTGCATCCCCTTTTGCATCAAGATACACTGCAAAAGGCTATAATGCCAGGGGCCTCTTCCCAAGCATCACAATACGATGAGTAGGGATGACATTATGTTGGTTTTTGATGTGTAGTGTGTGTGATATGTATGTGGGTGTGTGATTTTGGTTGCTTGAATTATGGACTGGCAGCATGAGTTAATTAGATTTAAGTTTTAGTATGAGATTTGGGGGTTTTTTGGTTTGTTTTTAAAAAAACAGTTTAGACAAAAGGTTATTTTCAACATTTGTATTTGAACACTTGTGTATGCTTCTTTTTTAACATGTATGTGTTGAAGGTGGGGTAGGCAGGCCCCAAGCCCCTCACACTAGACAACCATACAGTAACCCAGTGTGTCCCATACATTTATTTATTAAATTTATATCACTGTAGAACTCTCTGTTTCTGTTGATCAGACCTCAAATGAAACAAAAATTAGCTAGCTAGCCACGCTCCACCTTGCCTCACAGCTGTGTACTGCTTGGCTGGGAGGAAAGCGGGCAGCAGCTCTGGAAGCTGACCTTCAGTCAGTGACTGAAGCGACTTGACTTCGGCCAGCGTAAACCCCCCAGTGTTTGGTTTTATTGCGTTTATTTTCAGACTCTCTTTTAGTCTCTTGTTGTAATAAGTCTTCCTTTTTGGGTTGCTTTGCGCCATAGGCAGTTGTTGCGAACGCCTTAGTCATAACTTTCTCTGCAGGATTCTCTGCCACTGCATCAGGCTTTCACCGAAGGTACATGCACGTGCATCTGTACTTACAGAACAGCCGGGAGGAATGACCTCTCTCTAAAATGACCCGTGATTGGCTAAAATCTCACACTAGATTTTCTAAAGCCTGAAAACAGAGCCAAAAGGAAGTGCAGAGCCCTAGTTTTCCCCCAGACTTCTTAAATTACATAATGCTTAAAGTTAATTACAGGATTTTTGCCCAGTGTAGCTAAGCAAAACTGCCTACCCCCGCTTTAAATACATGAATTAAACACCACAGACATACTCTGCAGTGGTTTGGAAAAGCATGTAGCTCATAGAACATATATTTCAGATTCATCATATGAATTAAACTGTTTGATGTGATGTGTTTAAAGGAGCGGTTCACTGTGTTTTTTTTAACGCAGACCTTGTGAAAAAGTTGCTTCCTATCACAAGGTCGTGCAAGGTCACATTCCACTTTGAACTTGAGTAGAAGATTTCTCTTCTGCACTGTGCATGATCTGGTAATGTCAGACTATTAGTCTTTCATGCATACTGCAGTCCAACTTCCTGACTGCACATACTGATGGTAAACTTAGGACCCCAGCTTGATGTGGATATTATTTCATGTATATCTTTGTAGTCAGCGCTTTAGAATTAGCTGCCTTATTCCTTTGAGGATGGCCATGTTTCCTTAGTATGTAAAGGGTCATGATCAGTATAATATCAGTCATGATCATGCAAAAGGCAAAAGAGAAATGCAAAAATCAGTATGATGATGGAATGAAAATCAGGCCAGTGCTCAAGAGAGAAGAAATTATCAACGTATACAGCGATTAAAACAAGAAATACAGCAAATATGACAAAATGCAAAGGTAAAAAAAAAAAACAGGTGAAAAAGCTAAAGGTGAAAACATGGAACTCTTAGATAAACACAGAATCAAATCAATTATCATCACCAGGCTGACTGGTAACTTGAAGTCTCAGATGCATGAAACCCCCAAACCCAAGCCCCTATCAGCATCACCTGGGGAGAACAGGTGGGTGTTGTGGGAGTCTGATTCTCTGGATAGCTCCAACCTGCCAGGAGCTGACAGATCCTTTTTTCATTCTGCCAGAGATCAGACTCTTTATCTGGGCATGAGAAAGAGAAGCGAACGCCTGGTGAAAACACAGGTGGAACTGTCACACACCTGCTTTGGCACTGATTTTGATCCGTTTGCCTTGTTTAGCTCGGGTTGGAACGGTCGGAGCACTTGACATACGGCGGGGACAGGTGCTTCGGAGGCGACGTGGGTGAAAAGCATCTGCGCAGGGCTCCTCTTTGCCCCTCTAACGATGCTTGGTTGACATTCAAAATTCATTCATGAAATACATTAGCATCGGTGGTGCTTATGACTCACGATGGCATAATGTATCTCACCGACCTGGTTAAGCACCCAGTTCAGTTTTGATTTGGAAAATGAAAGTCAAAGTGAATCACATGTAAGCGGAGCTGGCAATTAAACTCGTTTTGCAGCAGTTTGTTAACAGCAACACTGACAAACATGGGGAAATAATTTAAAAACTCTCCCCAACATGCAGAATTAATACTTGATCCATGTTTATCTTTTCAGTGTAAAGGACAGCAGCGTACTTCAAAGAGGCCAGGATTGTTGTAATTAAAGCAGGCATAGGATTCATTATTATGCTCATAAATCTCCCCTTGATTTCCCCTTGCTCAACATAAACTGGCACAGTTGTTGCTCTGTTCCCTCACTAGCAAAGGGCTGCTGGCTTGCAGTTAAATATCGAACCAGAGAGTAACTACGGAACATTCTTGCTCATCTGTTATTGTAATGAGAGTAATATGGATATTCACACAAGTGGATTTTGCAGTTTCATCCTGTGCACACGTGAAACTCGAGGTCAGTGAGTAGCTTGCAGGACAAAAATTATTTATATAAAGTAATCTCAGCGGGAAATATTTGACAAATGTGCTCTGACATGTCATGTTCAAAAATAATGCAGCCATAGCACTTTTATAATTTATTCTGAGCCACAAGCACGTATAGTTTACTTACTTTGTAAAGTTAGTCTCTCCAAGCACTTATATCACAAGTGTGCTATGCTTTGCTTATAACATCTCTATGATATATACGTGGACAGTATTGATGTCACAAAGAAAACATTTGGTCAGCATTTATTCTGGGATTTATGTCCATCCGCTACATACATACATCATTTTAAATGTTCATTCAGTGGCCCGGGCTTTTCTCCATCCTCAGGGCCTGATGGATTGTTGACCTTCAGCAGTGACTTTCTGTCACCGCAGATGTCTGCAGCATCCATTCAGCGTGGGACAACTTTCCGAGAGGGGACAGGAGGGCACTGAGTCATTCAGCCAGTGTAAGCACTGTGTAGCTTGACTGGGAAAGGCACAAATATTTGATGAGTCCCCCAGCTAGCACTACATTAAAGATGCAGCACTGTGTCCGACACACACTCTGCAGGAGCTTAAGGACCAGTTTACTCTGAGTTGACTGTGATCAGTGATCTCAAAAACAAAAAAAACACAAACACACACAAGAAGAAAAAAAAAACAACACAGCGAAGCTAAGAATTTGTTCAAACAATTCATACACGACTGAAGAGCCAGAAAAGTTCAAGAGTGGGCTCAAGCTGCTGAACGAAGCCGCTAAGATAAGCTGCAGAAAGTTCAAGAAGTGGAAACTTTCCACACACGGCACACATGGTTAATGGACCCACTGCGTATAGATACAGACATTGTGAGACCAAGCGATTTCTTATTTGTTATTCAATTGCTGTTAAAGGACATTCTGGGTCATGAAGCAACAGGCCTGAGGCTGTGTATGACTGCCTATGACAGGAAATGGCCCAATGTTCCTAGCCTGAACTTGGCTTAGTATGTGTACAGTAAAGGTTGATTAGTGAGGTATAAAATTGTGGCGGTCATGCAGTAAATCTATCCGTCTTTATTGGCTTCCCGATAGATATTTTATTCAGGGTCTTTAAAATCACACCATGGCTTCAATCAGGCTCTGATGTTCTCCCAGGACCGGCCACTTGCCTCTATAGGTGACACGTGTAATCACATTCATTGTCTGTCTGAGTACTGGCTTTGGCTCTGCAGCTGTAACGCATCGGATATTAGCAGAGTAAAATAGGAAAGCAGAAAAATAACAATAGACCTTATTCAAATGCTTAACCTCTCTGCGCTGTAACTAATGGAATATATACAGTATTTATTTATCGGTAGGGTTAAATCAGGCAATTGCATGGTGGTCTTACCACAGTCTACTGAGCCAAAGCTGATATAATAAAGTGTGAAATAATTTAGACTAAGCATTCTAAAAGCATTTTAAGATGCTGTGGGGGGAAAAAAGCAGCTTTGCGAAAAGGAGACGATCAAGACTGCAGAATTAGGATGAGGCAAAGTCCTTATCTGCAAATGGGGAGGAGAAAAAAAGGGAGAAAAGGAAGAAATTCACACCCTTATTCTGAACCTGGGCCGTATTTCATTTCACAAAATTATGCCCAACCATTTGCCCGCAGTTACATTCATTGAAAATCCATCCTTGCGTTAATGGAATTATAAGATGTAGTGCACCTAATCAAATGGAATTGATTTAAGTTGCTTTTTGGCCCAGGGCCCTCGCTGCTCAAGGGCTCTGCTTGTGTCTTCTCTTTCTGTGATGGTCCTTTGCTTTGGGGAACAGACCTGATAGACTCAGGTATATGTACCTGCATGTGTTAGCTATTTCTTTGCAGTGATGTGCAGTATGCTGTTGGCTTTGACTCTATCAGTTTAGTACAAATTATATGTGTGGATGTTGTGAAATATTCTGGCCCAGCCATGGAAACAGTCAGCAGAGATGTGCAACACAGCTGAGATGGAAAGCAGGGCTGAAGGATGGCAAAACAAGGCAGCCAGTGTTCATTGCAGATCAGCCTAGTTTTTCTTATTGCAGTGCTCTCTTAATACTGAGATAAAACAAAGAAGAAAGGAGCCGGGTGTGAGGATGTGGGACTCCGTAAAAAGTTCGCCTGGGGGCGGTGCCTTACATCCTGTGTCACACAGAGTGCTGTCTTCCTGATGTGCAGTCTCGTTGGCTCACACTGGCTCGTCTTTTTGGATAAAACCATCCCGGTCTCACTCCGATGTTGTCGAAATCTGGTGCTTGGGCAGTGACTTGCGGCGTAAGAAACCAATGGAAAAAGGTGTCCTTTAATGTCGGCGTGATACGTGGCGGGTTGACATTATAGTTTAACAACGCCCGGCGGTGTCAGGGGGAAACGCGGCAGGACAAGGATGAAATTCAACTGGGGTGGGCGGGAGTGGTGGCGGATGGGTCCAACAAACACCGACTTTCACCCGAGAGAGCGGTGTTTGTGTCCCATAAGATTCTAAAGCCAAACCCTGTTCTTTTTTCCTAAACCTAACAATGTGTATTTGTTATTGAAGGAAAAAAACCATCAACTCGCAGTGTTGTGTGACATAGTGCTTTTATTTTGAAAGAGACTGTATGTAAATGTTAAATTTCCTGCGAAAACGGAACTTTACTTTGAAAGACGACAATGCATGCAACAGGCAAAACTTGACATGGCGTCCCAGAACATCAGCCACCAACGCACCCAGGGTACCTTGCACTTCGTATCTGGACGTGGAAAGTCCATGCCCAAACGTCAATATGCGACAAGGTTGGAACGAGAATTTGTTGATAAAACATAACCTAAAAAGTTGTTTATTATCATAATCTTCCCATTTACATTGACGTGAGACCAAATTAACAAATTATAGGATAACACAGTTAGTATATTTGGTATGTCTTTATACTTGACACGCATCAAGTAAACTGATCTCATATTGTATATATTATATTGCATATTCAGTCTAGTTTGCCTAATTTTCCAAGTTTTAGAAATAAATCTGGCCCATACTTTGCAAGTCACTCTAACTTCAATACTAAAATGCTGTTGTTGACACTCTGTTTAGTGTGTTAGTATGCTAACATTTACTAGTTAGTGCTAAATACAAAGTACAGCTGAGGGAAAAGTCATTCATTTTGTAGGTATTTATTCATTAAATTGACATTCTGACCTGTTAACGGTGCCAGATGAAAAATAAAGGGATTACCAAGGTGACTGCAATTTATCCAGAGATAAAAGTCTGTGCCAAATTTCATGACAATACATCCAATACTTCAGAGATGGGGACCCGAGTCATTGTGACTTGGACTCGAGTCGACTCGAGTCGCTGTTTTGATGACTTGTGACTTGACTTGACAAAAAATAAAAGACTTGAGACTTGACTCGGACTTGGAAGTTAAAGACTCGGGACTTGACCTGACTTGAGACACGATGACTTGAATGACTTGAGTGTTATTCACATCATGTTTTCGGATAGAATATAAAAATAATAAATTAATTTAAAAAATAATGTTGATTACCCGGTAGGAGCGCAGGCTGAGAATGGCGTTGTCATGATTGGATCACTACCCTGTCAATCAGTCATGCCCTCTCTATGCACCTTACGTGTTTATTGGAGAAACAGGCCCTCTTATATCAGATAGGCATCAACATGTCAGCGGGAGG
>NC_065513.1:18999379-19017671 GCF_006386435.1 Epinephelus moara
TGACTTGGACTTGACTTGACCTATTACAGGACTTGACTTGACTTGACATAACCTGTGACTTGACTTGACTGGACTTGACTTGACTTGACTTGCCCAAGAAAAAATGACTTGGGACTTACTTGAGACTTGAAGGTTAAGACTTGAGACTTACTTGAGACTTGCACATGTGTGACTTGGTCCCATCTCTGCAATACTTATTGGGGCATTTTACCCCAAACCACAAATGTGGACTTTATGGTGGAGTGGAAAATTCAATGGAATCCATCATCTGTGAACCAATAATGTCAACAAAAGTTTGTGTTCGACCATCCATACTTCACAGGATAAGGATAACTTTGACCAGCTGGTGGTGATGGAGAAAAAGGCGAGGGATCAATAAACTCATTAGGATTTATTGTCTGGGCACCATGGAAAAAAATCAAAAATGTCAACCTGCTTTGTGGTGCTAACGGTGAAGTCAGAAGATTACCAAAACTTAGTTGGCTTTATCCTCTGAAGATTATAAAAGTCTGTATGAATTTTTTATATCAGTCTATAGCTGTTAAGATATTTCAGTCCGAACCATGGTCGGATTATGAGACTATGGGCCCCTGAGCACAGACATGCAAAGGGTCCCACCACTTCTACAGAGGAGCAAGACAGTGGTGGTTTTGGCTCTTGTTTGCTGTTGTCTCTTTGTTTTGCATGCATTTGTGGATTTGTGGCTGTTGTGTGTCTCTTTGTAGTTATTTTCTGTCTCCATGAGATCATTTTGTGTCTTCTTATAATGATTTTTATCTCTGTTTTTTTTTGTGTCTCATTTAGGTAATTTTGTGAATTCTTTTTGGACATTTTTGTACTCTTTGTAGTCTTTTCAGTTTCTATGAGGTCATTCTGTCTCTCACTGTGGTAATATTGTGTAGTCATTTTTGTGTGTTTTTTGGTCGTTTTGCTCCTTTTTGTGGTCATTCTGTGCCTTTTGCAGCTTCTATCTCTTTATGGTCATTTTGAGTCTTTTCCAGGTATATGTACCTATTAATTTGAGAAATATTTTGCAGGTTAAGACCAGTGGGCCCTGACACTTTGGGCCCCTGGGCCGGGGCTCAGTAGGCACCTTCAGTAATCCATCCATGGTTTGGACAACAGTGGTGGACGGGCTGACAGACTGACCAACATTACCTTCCTTAGATCCGCTGGCTTAAAAACTGAGCAACAGCAAGCTTACACAGATAAAATACTTCCTACATAAAGTACAAATATACTTTTATAAATCCAAAACTTCCCAAAACACCTAATACCAGAGCAGCTTCACCAGACTGAATCACAAAGTGTATGTTTCTCCATTAACTTCATTGGTGCTGAAAAGACAACAAACAAGATGTATCCAGGGCTGAGAGATGAAACTGATGACTGAGGTTCTTTCTGGGCTTCTTGTAAAGGTCAGAGCCATGAAGTGCTGCTCACATTACATTCTTAGCTTTGCAGAACTGTGGAGGGAATCAGTGTAGCGAGAGCAAGGTTTAACCATCAAACACTGAACTTCAGCTGACTGCAACACTGCTCTGCAAACATATAGCGAGGTTGCAGGCTGCATTCACCTGACTGTCTAGCCTTTTCGGAAACAGCTGTCTGACAACTCTTTCACATGGGCTGCTCTTGTGAAAGTGAAGAAGTCAGTTAAAAATGTCCTTGCAAGAAAAAAACCCCAACATGTTTTTCAATTACAATCTCATTCAGCATGGACACAAGACAGTTGCAGAGGGCTGAATTAAATCAGCAAGGCGTGCAGGGAAGTGAATCAGAATATGTGAATAAGTTGGTGGTGAAGGTGGAGTGGAGCAAAAAGAAAAGGCAGACACAGACAAAATGTACTGTGGATGGAGGAAGCGTTTTGCACATTTACAAAAGCTCATTCTGGCAATTCTGCGATCAGATTCTCTGTGAGTCTTCAGTGATGAGGTGGAATCAGATAAAGCACAGACCTCACATGAAAACATAACCTTTTTCCTCTGCTCTCTAAAAGCATGCAGCCAATTGTGTATGACAAATTGAGAGCATTTTGCAATGCCCTTTGCCAAGCTTCTGCAAAATTAGTTTCCCTGCCCCTTTCTCCTGTCTCCCTATCGTGGACACCCAAGTCTCCCATTTCCTGCATGCCTTGCAAACACAAAAGGAAAGTAGTGACATTTATTGGGCCGGGGTTTATTTGTATTCCATCTCTTCCTTCACTACATGTCGGCTTTTATGAGCTCACTCAGGCGAAACATTAAAGAAGCTCATTCTTTATTAATCCTCACAATGACAATTCAAAGCTTCCGACACACCGACTTTACCGTGTGTGCTTGCACTTTCTACTTTAAGAAATCAGGTTACTGTCATTATTTTTTAAACATCCCTGGGTTGTTGGCGTATGTAAAGTTTTGCACCATTCAGGCTTTTCATTTTGTCAAACGGGACAAATAAGGAGAATTACTGTACATAAAGAGTGGAAGTCGGTATTTTGCACTTGAAATCTTTGATAACCTTGCTCCTTATAATATTGCAAAAGAGTCTGCACTCAGCTGGTGAGTGACTTGACCTTGTTATGTCGGCACTCTAAATCATCTTGTTTGCCTCATGTTTATACAAATTCATCAACATGGAATTCATTAACGGCAGACGGACCAAGGCTAAAGTTTTGCCCATTTTTAGCAGCATTTTACCTAAAGACAAACAGCTGACCCAATGCTAATTGATTCACTTTGCATTTTGCAGCTGCCCTGGGCTCAGTTTTACAGTTCAACATCTGTGCCAGCCCTGAGGAGCCATAACCAGACACGGCAGATATCACAGCACTGATGTGCAAGGGCGCAAAATCAACTGAGTTGTCTGACATGCATTTGATTGGACGTGTGGCCATTTTCAGATACACAACACTTGATGTTCTATTTGTAGATTCAGTGATGTTCCGAATCAATACTGGGGCTGTGATAAGAGTTTATGTTGTTGAGAATAATGTCAGACAGAGTATGTTAATTCTTTCAGCCTTTTCCCTTAGCCCTGTTTTTCATACATGTAGTATTGGTATATCAATACTACTGCACATTAAAGAAATCCATTTTGTGCACATTCAACACAGTTCACAGTTCATCGTCAAAACATCAACTGTGCGCCATGAGGCAATTATGGAATATGGTGGCACTGTTGGGAACAATAACAAAAGAGAGCATCTTTAACAATACTTAAGGGGACCTATGCTCAGTTTCAAGCTCATAGTTGTATTATGGGTTTCTACTAGAGCATTTTAACATGTTTAAATGTTCAAAAAACACTTTATTGTTCAACATTGTCTGTGCTGGAACACCTGTATTCACCGTCTGTCTGCGAAGGCTCTGTTTTAGCAACTTTCTCTTTGAGTCCCCGGACCTACCGAAAAGTCCCAGTCTGCTCTGATTGATCAGTATTTGAGGGTCTTCCGAATCTCGCCATCTCTGTATTCCCCTGACACTGTTGCAGCCCGGGGAATGACTATAACAGAACAACGTTATAGTACTTTCTACTATGAAGAATTACCAATAAAAGCTAAACCAAAACCAAACCAAAATCTCTACAACCGCACATGTTCCAGCAGGAATACGATCAAAAATCGGGGAGAAATTAACAAAATCAGCAACCAAGATTACATGTTTCCCTGAGGTTAGCATGTAGCTACATGTAGCAGTGTACTTGCAGCTGGGAAATGACTGTAAAGCCCAGTTCGGACCAATGATTCACAACGAGACAAAACTGTTTTAGAACGTTGCAGAGAAAAGTTGCAGCGGTGTGAACTGATCTGTCTGAGCTCGACTCAAGCCAGCTGATGATGTCACCTGCAACTCAAATCACAGGCAGCTGGTTTTAGAATATACAGCACGTCACCTGTTTCAAAAGCCAATTGGCTTGTAGTGAAGTCCACTGGTCAAATCTGTTGACTCCCAATACTCGCAAAACAATAAGGAATGGAAACATGCATAAATTCACATTTTCTTTTGCGGATTTTCTCAAAATTAGCTTAAAATTTACGATACATTTGGATGGAAACCCTGTGACTGACGGCCTGACATCGACCAAGCTGACCTTTGACTCCAACTTGCTGTTTCAGGGTCTTTAGATTACATCTTCCCCTGACGTTAGCATGTTGCTACATGTAGCAGTGTGGACTACATACGTTTGCAGTAGTGTGTCCATGGCAGATGACTATATAAAGAAATCTGTCACGTCATCAGAGAGTGACATCATCTTGTCTCAAAAGTAGAAAAACTGTAGCCATATGAGCAGCTGAAATTGTAACATTCTGAATATGACAGAAACTAAAGAAAACATAACAGGTCTCCCTTAAACGTAACTAAATATAGCTATAACTAGGGCACATAACATGCTTTGCAATTTGCATTTTTAAAATCTCACAGTGTTAGAGCTGGGATAGTGTGAGCCAAGTGTCAGTCATCAGCCACTTTCATTGGCTGATGACTGAGGAATTGAAGGAAATGAGAACTGAGGCTACATTTGGTGCTAAATTGTGCTGAGGGAACATTTGGCTGTGGAAAAACAGAGGTGTTGTTATTGTAGGGAAATCAATACTCCTTTTTAATCTTAACTCGAGCTGAGGGAGCTGGAGTCTCTCAAAACAGACTTTTTTTTTATGTGCATGTGCCGGGCAATCAGATAATGCTCTGTCTAATGTCTGCTTCTGAATTTTGTTTTGTTTTTTTCCTCAAGCCTTATCAAATAACAGCCTGATTTTAATATGTGACTGTGAAGTTACTGACAGCTTCTGATACACAAATCAAACGCTTGTCAATCATGTTTGATTACTTTTGGCAAACTGGAAAACAAAAAATAAAATAAAGACATTTGTGATTACAAGAGGCTTTCAACACATTGCATTACAGCATCATTGCTTAGGATCAAATCTGTATGGGACAAATAAGACTCCATGCTGAATGGGGGGGGGGGGCAGCAGACAGATAAAAGGCTCTAAAATAGGAACACATTGGAACAAACATGTTTGGAAAGGGATGTAAGGAAGTTAAGAGAATAACACACACAAAAAGGAAAAAATAGGAACACACTCTTCATGGACAAAAAAACAAGGGGGAAGGGGACTTGTGTGTAGATAAGATTGATATCATCAATAATCAAAATGCTCTTTAAAGTGATAAATTTTCACAAACAGTTGCTATGCTGTTGTGCATTGGTTCAAACACAGGGACGACTAAGTGATAGTAACAAAATGTTCAAAGCAACGGCAGCATTTTAAACCCAATTAGGAAAGTTTCACTGATAAGCTCATGCAATCAGTGACTCTGCTACTTTTAATGTTTCAATAAAGTTCACTGATAATTCAGTACACCCAGAATGGGGTGGGGGAGAGAGGGGGGAGGGATTTGGGGTAGCCACCACTTCAAGACATAATGATGGATTATGACCAAAGCAGACTGCGTGCGGAAGTGCACAATCAGCTAAATGTAAGCCAGAGGCTGAGATTTTCATAAATATGTATGGCATCTTACATATTGTTAAGGGCCCGCAGTGAATTACAGATCAGCATTATCAATTCAGAAATACATAATTCGGCTGAGGTACATTTCAAAAGCGGCTTACTTCATGAGATGCAAATGTGACAAAATAGTCTCAAAGAGCAGAAGCTCCTTAAGTGCCTCACTTGACTTTCAGGTGCATACAGAATGAGTTCAAGTGACATTTTGTCCCGGTAGTTTCCACCTATCAAAGTACAATTTAAAGAATCTTCCTCCGAGGAGACTTCATTACACTGTGATAAGAAACTTGCAGAAGAAAGTTTTGCAAAGTCCAGACTTGATGGGGGGGCATGGGGCAAGAACTCCGAAACAATATCTGCAGCAGTCCCTCGCACAATCTCGTTTTCAGTTTCTGAAGCAATCACGGGCCAGCAGAGCACAACTGCACTGCAATTAAGCTGTCTGTGATTTTTAATTAAAACTAAGAGGCGTGATCCGTCTAAAACTTTGTTTGCCTTTCAGGCAACACAAGTTATCATCTTCATAATGGATACGATTATAATGTTGTATGAAAAATGATCACATTACTATTCCCATTTTCGAATAATAAAGGGCAGGCAGAGAAAGACAAAATACGTTCTTTTTCCTTCCTTGCAGTTTGCCATCCAAACATTGTTACAATTAGGACAATAATTGTGATAGAGACATGAATTATTCAAAGGTGTGAAGCAGTTTCAGCTGTACCCAGTAGGCACAATCAATACACCGTCTGACGCCTTCACCAAGGCAAAGTCCATTACAAGTTCTAATGCATCTGAGTAGCTTCTGAACCAAAAAGCAATTTAATGTTGATATCTCCAGGGACTGCGCAGGAGAACTTGAGAGAGACAAATAAACAAAACCAGCACAGCAGCGAACACACACAGCCCTGAGGGATACAAGCCTTTACTGTACAAAACTGTTGACTCTGACTTTTTATTGACAACCTGAACATCAAAACTGGAGCTGTTCTGAGGTCTAGTGAGGTCTAGTCACGTGATGCAAGAGTGGCTGAGACAGGAGACAAAAGATACAGAAGAGTAAAGACCCACAAAGTCAGACACGGCGAACTGGTTTTCTACAGTCTGCGCCAGAAAAACATGCTATATTAACCTTTGTCTATTGTGCCTCCTCTTCAGTTTGCCTCATCCTTTATATTTAGCGTTATTTAGACACTTTGCATGAACAATGCAGCAGTAATTTATGTGGAGAGGCTATTCTGGATGAGAAAATCAACTGGAGAAGCAGTACGAGTGGGAGGCAAATATAAGCAAGAGGACATAGTTTGTTTGTGTACTAAAACTAAAGCATACAGCTGCATCAGTAACTATTACCGTGGGCCATAAGCATAATCAGTCTCTGTTGGCTTCTACTATGCATTTGCTTTTATTCTTTTTCATTGTATCATCTACAGATCGACAACAGATATTTGAGAGAAAAAAGTATGACAATAACTGTCAGGAGGCTAACATACTTCTTATACTCATACACTTCAGTTTAAGTTTTGAAAGATATGAACTGCACTGATTTCTAAAGTCTTTTGTAGCACTTTCAGGATTAGGACGGCATATTAGAGCCATTGTAAAAAACAAGGTTGGAATATTTATAAAATTTAGGTCATACATTTACTAGAATAACTTGAATATTCTCTGACATTTAAGTGTTAGATTTATGAGTAAAAAACACACAAATGTACAAGGAAAAAAAACTTGAATATTCCCTGAGATTATGAAGTTATACAGCCAGAAAGTCAGGTGATGTAGTATTAAAAGCAACATAGGGAGGACGTTGCGGTGCGTGACTAAAGGCTAGTTCACATTACACGATTTTCACCCTGATTTTGCATTGCGGAGACTATCGTAATCTTTTGAGTGTTCATACCTGGCGACGTGTGTTTCTGTCAGCGGGAGTCTCGCCAACTGCGTTACGACCTGTGTGTGCACAACACAAGATTTCTCCACCGAGCCCTCGCTGACAGAGCCCCAGATAACTTGGTGACGTCACGAAAACTACATTTCTTAACTTGGAGACGACACATCGTAAAGGCATGGATATTCTTCCCAGTGTTGAATCAGATCTGCCTCCAAGGCCTGGGTCCAAACACAACGCGCTCCCCGTGATCCTGTGGACGCCGCCATTGTTGTTGTTGCTTGCCGGCTTGTCAGTGTTGCCAGATCTTGGGAGAGAAACAAGCAACCGGGGCTATGGAAACAAGCCCAAAAGAAGCGCCTTTCATGCATTTAAATAACTTATTAGACGGATATATATAGAGAAAGGTGACGTTTAGAGAGCAAGCCCAAGTAAGCAACTTCACTTTAGAAACAAGCCCAAAGTCGCAGCTAATAAGTGGACCTGTCAAGTGTCAACCCTGCGGCTTGTCCTCCTCATATTTCTTCCGTCCTCCTGTGTGCTGATTAGAGCTTAGATCGGGCCCAAAAAATGGAGCCCGACCCGGCCCGAGCCCGTGCATGTTGTGTCCGGGACCGGCCCGGCCCGTCCAATTAACTGTAATTATGGGCCCGAGCCCAATTTAAAGCCGGCATTTTTCAATAAGTTGGCTGTTATAATTAAGAGTGCCTGGGCACACACGGTGAGCGCGTTAGTGCCACGGAAGTCCTGTGAGTGTACTCGCAGGCGCTTGACTGTCCACACAGGCAGCAAATTTCTCCTGCGCTCTCCGTGCCAGTTAAACATCGACTCCACTCGTCTGTTCCCGTCAGTACTCGTTTTTTCACTTCAACAGGTCATTTTAAACGAAAACCACAATTCTTGACATTCGAATAACAGAAATATAGGATCTTAACTTTATGTGTCATACAAAGTGTGTTTTAATTTTACTTTTTATAATACATAGCCTTAACATTTCATTATTAAATCATAGCTTTAAAAAAAAAAAAAAAAAAAAAACGTCATATCTGACCGGGCCCGGCCTGGGCCCGTCAGAGGGGGGCGAGAATCCCAGCCCGACCCAGCTTGGGCCCGTAGGCCGGGCATTCACAGACAAGGGCGCGACTTGCTCGTAGGCTTGCTCGCACATGAGGACTCGTCGTGGCAGACTATCTGCTGACTCTCCTCTGACCCAAGGTGGCTCTCAAGATCCTCTGCGATGTCAAAATCGCGGTGAAAATTGTGTAATGTCAACTAGGCTTAAGTCAAGCACAGGACTGTCACCCAGGAGACAGTGGTATGTGTCTTGTGTGAGTCAATGTTGACTTATTATTATTATGTTTTAGGATGCATAAAGCTCCTAAATGCACACTGTGTACATAAACTTTAGCAGTTGAACACCCCCAATCCTGTCAGCTTAATATTTTTACATTGGTGCCATGGAAGGACATCCAGCTGATCAGGTATCATCCCAGATATTGGCACGACTTTCATTTTGGAACTATTTTTGAACCATAACGGGATGTCTTGATGGGATGTTGAAGCAGCGGACATTCAATATCCTCATGTTTGCTGGGATTCCTAGTTCACTAGTGGAGTCTGTGGTGAGATGCAGTAGCTCCAAACTTGCAAAGTGAAGCAATGTGGGTCTCTGACAAAAAATTATATATATTTTTTTCCTCATGCATTTTCGACTTTAGTCTAAGAGAATGGGTTTTTTTTCTCACAGATTTATAATTTTGTAATCTTGGAGAATATTCCTCTTTTTTCTTGCGGATTTGTGAGTTTTCTCTCATAAATGTACTACTTAAATCTCAGAGAATCTGAGTTTTTTCTTGTAAATTTAGGACATGAATCTCAGAAATTCTGGGTTTACTCTCTGAATAATAACTCCCTTTCTTGGCTCCTTTTTTTAACCCACAGTGGCCCTAAAATGGCCTTGTACAGGACTATATTATGTATTACACTTTATTTATATGCAACCATCCAAGGCTAAATGAAGGCTAAACAGCATATAGTATAGAGAGAGCATTTTCGGTAGATCAAATCCTCAGGCACTAAAACAGAAAACCAGAATGTTCCTGTTTTTTTTGTTTGTTTTTTTTTTAACCTTATTGCCAAGGTGCTTTCTTTTTTTCCTCCAGGTCTATTTGGTCTGCTTCACCTGCTGAAACCAACATCTTTGGAAAAACAAAAACAAACAGAAAAATGTGTAATCCTGTTCCTCTACGAGGAAGTCTGATAGCCTCGGGGGTTTGGTGCTGATGGGTTGCTGCTGCTCCATTGGGTAAGAGAGGTGTAGCAGAGCAGATAGAAACTGACCAGGAAGGTAGACGATCCACATTTCCACAGAGGTCTGCTGCTGCTGGCACAACAAATACATTTTTATTTACTGTACAACTGTATGAAATACTGTAGACATTTATGGATCTACTTTTCCATCCTAGACTGCTCTCAGCTATTGCGTTCTGTAGGTGAGGACCTAAGTAGTTATCCAGAGAATGCCCAATGGTTTATGTTGATCTTTACAGTGGACTTTCATTATGACTGATTTCTTACTACAGTCGCAAATCAACAACATATTCAATGCAGTTTGCATTAGCTTATGTCAGTAAATGACTTCCATTTGCTCCCAAACACCTAGGATCGATTTACTCTGCAAAGAGGAATAACCCTATTTGAAATATTCTAATGTAAGTTCTGCCCTGGAGTTGAAACAATCAAACAGATGTATTAGTCTGTGTTCTTCTGTTCCTGCGAGTTGGAATATACTTTTTTTTACCCCCCTTTTTAATTCTGCAGGACATTTTGGTCTTCCTGGGCCTTCAGCTTTTCTCTGCTGTGGGCATTAGAAACATGTTAACAGAGAGATGAAATGCAATTCATCAGGGCTGACACCAAATCTCCAAAATGACAAGGCGTCGGCAGGATCTTAGACTTTATTGGCCAGGAGATGAATGGACCGGAGGAGTAATTCAAAGTGAAAAATCAGTCCCCTGAGAAATAGATCCCCTTATTCCAGGCACTGTGAAAAATTCCTATTAGAAAGTAGAGCAGTTTTTCTTCACCACCCTAATTTACAGTTGGCAGTTAGGCGACACACTATACCTTAACTGTGCAATCCAATTGCTTGGAACCAGATTGATTTTGAAGGTAGAAAATAACAATGATAATTCCTTCACTGTCGAGGCAGGTGTTGGGTCTACTGAGCACATCTCTCATGGCATTTTTAACTAAATCTTTAATTAGATTGGCCTAACTGTTGTGTTCGATTTACTTTCTTCAAAGTTTTAAGTCATTGCTGGGTTATTTCCTTGTGACAAATTATTTGAAAACCGCTATTCACATTACTAAGGCCCTGGACGAATACAAAGCCTTAAAACTTGAGAGGATACTCAAATAAGAAACTACCCAGATAGCACACATACATCTGGCCGATGTCGGCCCGATGTATCAAGTTTAGATTGTTAAGACGAAGCAGGGAGAGCGTTTGCTCATTGCCAAGACGTCGCTGAGACGTCGGCCTTTAATCGAAAATGACCACCATGCGACGTTCAAACGATCAATAAAAGAAGCTGCGCTCATTGGGCGCTCCTTCATTAATATTCATATGCTTCGTTAACTATGACCTTTATTCATTTAGGTTGGACCTTTCAAACTACAAATATTTCACCATTCAATGTGAGAAATCAATGCTAACATTCAAAAATAGCTGACTGTTACCCTATTTTGTGTGTAAGTGTGCACAATGAAGAGACAAAAGTCAATTTGACAATATCTGATGGCCAGTCTGCTTCTCCTGGCAGCCTGCAAGAGACAGAAAAGACGATGAGCACATAACTTCAAGAAACAAATCCCAACTTCACCACTGTATTTTTTTTTTATCATTTCAGCTGTCTTTTAGCCAGATTGAAGGTTTTGGGTCCGTCAGGCCGGGGGGCCGCGGGACCATGGGTGGCAGCTCTGGGCACTTCCACTTTAACCCAAAACGAGTGCTCACGATAACCAGATGAGCAGATAACATCAACTTGGGAAAATAAAATGAAAACACCACAGTTGAAGCCTGTTAGCTAACATGAGCTAAACTGCTAAACTAGCTATCAGCTAACGAAAGATAACGTTAGCTAGTGGGGACATGGAGTCGTGCCTCGCCACTCACCAGGAACCTCTTTTAACGGTCACAGAAGAAACAACATAGCTATTTTCTGCCAATTTATTCCAGTTAGCTTACCTGAAACCAGCTGTGATGAGATGCTGTGTCCTGCGAGCTCAGTTCCAAACAAAGACCGTGGAGATGAAATTCCGCCTCTGTGGCGACTTCCGTATGTGGGCAGACATTCTACGGCACTGGGCCGACCTAAAGCCGACGTAACAGAGACGTTTGATGAGCTGGGACAAAAGAGTATTAAATTTAAAGATATCTGCCCATGCGGTCGACACTTGTCAGACATTATAAATTCAGGGCCGATGTGTCGTCCTCAGGCCGACGTCGGCCAGATGTATGTGTGCTATCATTCAAGCATACACAGTTGAAGCATATAATCAATTCCAGAAAGCATTTGATGATCGCTCAAGATGCTTTTAAGCCTGGAAACCTTTGGTGAATTAACTCTTATGTATATTTCTTCTTCCTTTTACTTTTTCTTAAGGCATTTTGTTGCCTACTGAATAATGAAATTTAATATATTTAAATTATTTTTCAGGGAGTTATGTTTTGATCTACATGCATGTAAGTTCTCTGCCTTATCTGCTTATACCAGTGATTTTAAAGAATCTCCTTACGAGTGGCTGTGGCTCAGGAGGTAGAGAGATGGTCCACCATCAGCTCAGAACCCTGGCCCCTGCATTCTTACATCATTCTCACTCCCAACTCGTCAAATACACCTATACTTCAAACTATGATGCTCTAGGTATCCCTTTGGCATCTGTTTTGGATGCTCAGGGATGGCTTGTCAATTTTGCCACATTCACAGTGCAGGGTTTCCCACACACTGATTTGTTTGTGGCAGCCCACCACGATTAAAACATCTGCCGCCATGTTTTAATTTTCTATTTTTGGAGCTGGACCGTTCATTAGGTGCACAGTTGTACCACACTGTCGGACTGCAAAGTGTACTCTGGACACAGACAGAGCAGCAGAACGTCAGGTGCAATGAAAGTAAAACTTAACTGTTCATTGCCCCACGTCTAAAAGTTTACGTTCACTCACAAAGAGCTGCTCCTGTCATCCATCCATCTGATCTGATCTGATCTGACCACATCTGATCGGATCAACTTTTAAGGTGGAATGTTTACTTGTAATAATTCTTAATGCATCAGCTGACGACGTGAATCCATCAGCACACCTTAAATTTCAACTTTGACCATTTCATTAGTTTTTATTGTCTCTCTTGGATGAGATACACTTTTAGTAATGAGTGGATCTTCAAGCATTATGTGAACTGCATACTGTATATTCTAAACCTCACTAGGAAGGGGAAAAAAAAGCATTGTGGAGTTTTGTTCCTGTGGGCTACAGCAACGCTAAACCCCTGAGCTTGCTTTAGAAGGACTTAAACCACAAACCTGCTTTTTTTCAAATATCCCATTGAGAGAGACTCTCTCTGCAGCCTGTTCTATTTTGTTCTGAAAATGTCAGCCCGCAACCACACTCAAATCAGACAATAAACAAGATGTAGACTTCCCTCTGTGTTACCGGTGACGACAAAATACAGCGAGTGCTGGACAGAGCAGTGAGTGCCAACAACCCTGCCCACATTAAAGAGTACTGTTTGCAATGGAAACTAAACTGACCTAGGGTCTAGGTACCATGTCTGAAAGGACATTCCCCCCTTGCATAGTAGCATCTGACATCAGTGTGTACCAGTATGTGAATGCTGGCTTTTGCTGTAAAGCACTTTGAGTGGCTGCTAAGACTAGAAAAACGCTATATAAATGCAGTCTATTTAAAGTAAAGTGAGTTTGGACACCTACCAGTCATAGCAAATTGTATATAATTTGACATTTTTATCAAAAACTCCGTCATCATTGTGTTTTTACTTCAGAAACTACCTTAGAAAAAAAAGAGCACGATAGAAAAATACGTTCCCATCATAGGCAATCTTTGCATGTCCATCATGTGCAATCATACTGTAATGCTGCTGTGGTTGCTTTTGCACTGTATGTGGCAGCCAATTTGATTTGCTTTTTAGTGGCAACACAGAAAGAAGATTTATTGATTCCCAAGGCAACATGATCACTTCCTGGTGAGGTTTCATTTTTGTTAGTGTCTTTTGGGGAAGTTGACCTTTCATCCATTTACCAAGAAATGGAGTGGTGATGAATTAATGGACACATTGCCAAGTGAGAGGAACTCTGTTATTGCAGTGAGGTCAGTGATCAAGCTACCACTTTGACCTGCTGTGCCAGTTGGGAGTTTTCATTCCTCCATACTGGACTCATGGTTCCCAGTATAATGCAAAGGTCTAACGCAACTGAGCATAGTATACCTCCTGACATCAGATCAAGCAATTATTAACTAGTATAACAGTATTGTTGTGTAGTGTTGTACAGTGTATTATTAGTCCAGGTCACACCATGGTACACCTACATGTTACGCACTCGGGCTAATATTAGTTTTCAAATAATTTCAGTTAAACAGTTAAAAGGACACTTTGTTGTTTTCAACAAGCTTTGTATCATGACAGTGTGGGTAGTATGTGTAAATGAACTATGGTAATCTTCCCTCTACCTTACCAGCGCCCAGATCACCATGCTCATGCTCTTGGGCTGTTGCTCAAACTACAGATTGTACTTCCTTATTTATTCTCTCTCAAATGCAAACCAAACTCTGATCAAATGATAAAAATAGTTTAAAATAAAAATTAAACTGTAATTGAAGAACATTTGTTACCAGCCAGCAGCCATATTGTCTCCTGTGGAAAAATGTCAAAGCCATAGATGTACAAAGAAAACTGGATACAGTATTGGAAGTGGGGCCTCATTCATTGCTATGAAAGTTATATTACCAGTATGATCGGCACTGCCTCTGCATTGTGTGGCCCGTAGAGCAGGCCCATTGGAGACGTCCGCTGGCCAAGCTGGCTACCTCCGGTTTGGTGCTCTGCTAACTTCAAAGGGGGATAAATGGTTCAATCGTATGGCTCTTCTCGACTTCTTAATTGCTATTAATTATTAACTATTAATTATTATTAATTATTATACATTACCCACCTCCAGAATCATTTATTGGTCCAGTGTGGCGCAGTGCATTGTGGTAGTTGTAGGTTTGTTTGTTTTTTTTTAAAGATATTTTTTAGGACATTTTTTGCCTTTAATTGATAGGATAGTGAAGTGTGAAAGGGATAGAGAGAGAGAGAGGGAGAGACATGCAGCAAAGGGCCACAGGCTGGAGTCGAACCCGGGCCGCTGCAGCAACAGCCTTGTACATGGGGCGCCTGCTCTACCACTAAGCCACCGACGCCCCGTACTTGTAGGTTTTTGAGCAAAAGGGAGAGCCCTTTTCCTCTGTTTTCTCTGGCCATGTAGCACCAATTTTATAAGTGTTTGTCTTTCTACTGCAGAGACAGCCTGGCGTGTGTGTGTGTGTGTGTGTGTGTGTGTGTGTGTGTGTGTGTGTGTGTGTGTGTGTGTGTGTGTATGTGTGTTGGAGACAAAAAGATGCTGCATATCGAAATATAATTACAGCTGTTATGATATGTTTAAGCAGAAATCTGTCTGTTATTTTTACCCACACTTTCTGCCATTGTTTAATTGGTAGCTGCCAATTTGGCCTCAACACCTACATGCTGAACAATTTCACACCATATGTAATTTTGATCAGAATAAACAGCGCGTGCTGAATTCAGATGGCTGCTTCATGTGAGGCAATTAAGTTAAAGTACACCTTGTTTATTACTGGACACGTTTGAGATTTAAATAACTTTAAGAAAAGGCATATTACTCAAATTTCTCTATCTTAAAACATTCAGTGGCAGGTTTAAATGCATTGCCAGACCACACAGAGCTGGTCATCATTCAGCAACTGAGCTACAGTTTTTATAAATCCAACATCCAGTGTCAGAACGTCTAGAAAGGCAAACCAGAAGTGGCTGAAAAATTCTTAGTGTCTCTTGGTGCTTCATGTCAGCTGCCTATTTTTTGCAACAACTAATCAGAGGAATGAATGATCATTATCAGAACTTATTACTCTGTGGCATTTGGGAAACAGTAGGACATTATCTTCATATGCTCTGTCTCCTTGTAATCACCTTTTCTCCCAAGAGTAATGGCAGGAAATGAGTCACCCAGCGCACACCAGCCGCATGGTAGAACATGAGATTGGCATTATTTATTTAGCTATTATTTTTTAGAAACCATAGCTACCATAAATGTTTCTGTTTTCAAAGAAACGTTAAAGGAAATGACCACTTTAGAATGAAAATACAGACAGTACTTACTCACTCTCATGCCGACAAGAAGTCCAGTGTATTTTTTTAATCCACAAAACTCGTTCGGGGTATCGGAGGATAACAGCTAGCTGGATTTTTCCATACACTTGAAGTGCATGGAACCCACGTCCAAAATCATTTTGAAAATGTATTAAAACTCCGCTAATGCATTTCAAAACGGCTCGTCCGTCGTAATCCAAGTGCCCTGAAGCCGCGGCATTCAAAATTGACTTGAAAAGACGTAATTTACTCCACTTTTATAGCATCATTTCTCACCGTGGTCAGTTAGCCTGCAGGCGTGCTGTGTTTACATGGCAACTTGCACGAGACTCGAGAACATTCAGAGACGTTCTTGTTTAAGTTTAAGTTTAAGTCTAACTGACCACAGTGAGAAATGATGCTATAAAAGTTGTTTTGAAAAAAGTTGTTTGAAATGCATTAGCGGAGTTTTATTACATTTTCAAAATGATTTTGGACGTGGGTTCCATGCACTTCAAGTGTATGGAAAAATCCGGCTAGCTGTTATCCTCCGATACCCCGAACGAGTTTTGTGGATTAAAAAACTACACTGGACTTCTTGTTGGCATGAGGGTCAGTAAGTACTGTATGTATTTTCATTCTAAAGTGGCCATTTCCTTTAACCATTGAGAATGGACATGGCAGAGTTTTAACACCCTGTGTCCTTCAGTATCCCAGTTAAATAGCAGTATGTGTTACCTGCTGTGAGCTTGTAATAGGTACACATCCTGCTGAAGTGACCTGCTTGTCCTCCCGGGTGCCTCCATTTTCTCAGTGGTTTTTCACTTTTTTAGTCATTACACCAAAGCCAATACTCTCTCAGGGCCACCATGGAGGTGGTTAAAACCTTTCTAATAACTGGAAAGAAAAACACATGGTTAGCGGGATTAGTTACATCACAACTTGAGAGCAAAGTTTTGTTTATTTCCCTTAGATGCTGTGCTTATGTTTATTTAAAAAGAAGATCGACAAAACCATCTTTTCATATTGATCTTTTTATTGACAGAGCCAGCAATACAGTGTGGTCTTTACCGTAGTGGAAAAAGAAGATTTTCTGTCTCCTCTCCTGAATGTGACAGACAAACGCTTCACTAGACATGAGATGCATGTAGAGCTGCTCAGATGTAGAGAGCAATGTTCATTTTCAATTTTCCATTTGATTTCAGACAATGCAATTGTCAAAATGTAAAGACAGTGTCAAACCATACTGGTTAACCAACTGAGAAAGAAGATCAAGATGAGCCTGCAGGGAGATGAGCGCGATAGGTCTCGTTACGCTTTTGGTCCAATGAGGCCAACCTGTGACAGACACAATCTCTTTACATTTTGTTCTATCTTTGTCAAGTAAAAATGTATTAAAAAATCAGCAGAATGCTGTCTGCATCAACACTGTCTTTGTCACGCCATATTGGCAATACGCCCGAGGTAAAAAAAATCTCTCCTGTCACATGTCGGCTGTCAGAAGTCTCTCATGTATCTGTCTGACTGAAAAGGAATCTGCCCAGTTCATGTAAAGTTCAGCATCTTTTTAAATTAATATTAAACTGCTTTGTCTTTCCATAAAAGATTCATCAGGGAGCCTTCAAACAACATCTCGGTGAGTCTTACTGTAATCACCGCTGCCACATGCACTGGTTTGCCCTGCAGACGTGATAACAGAGAACCAATGAGTGCCCCGGGAGACTGGAGGTCAAAACGACTGTGCCCTCTATTTTAGTCTGGGTTTCTATACTTTCCGTTCACATTACAAGGTTGATTTACCTTGGTTTCCGAGGGGCTTAAAACTATTATCCGGGGCACTGTGTGATCTTAACGAACAACTCAAAGCCAAAGATTGCAGGCTGCTTATAGAGGCCGGTTAATGCTCTCTTAACCAAATGCCGTTTGCAGTTTAGAAGGTACTGGATGAAACCATAATCTGTATCTTTCTATATAATGACGAAAACTCTGTCTGTGTCTCTGTTCCACGTTTTTCTCCTCACTGACTTCGTCAATCCATGTGAAATTTGGCACAGTGGTAGAGGGTCATGGGAGGATGCGAATGAAGCAATATTACATCAATTGGCCAAAGGGGGGCGCTATAGCAACTGATTGAAATTGCACACTTTGAATGGGCATATCTCGTGCCCCGTATGTCGTAGAGACATGAAACTTTGCACAGAGACGCCTCTCCTTATGAGGAACAAATTTGCCTCAAGAACCCATAACTTACGGATATATAGATTTTCCGCCATTTTGAATTTTTTGAAAAACACGTAAAATCGATCTCTTCCTAGGAAGTTTGAGCGATCTGCATGAAACTGGGTGAACATAATCTAGGGACCAATATCTAAAGTTCCCTCTTGGCAAAAGTTGGAAAACTTACTAAAACTGAGCTTCTATAAGGCAATGAATATTGTGGAGGGTGTGGCTCATCACATAAAGGTGTATAACATCTCAAGG
>NC_065513.1:19017872-19137058 GCF_006386435.1 Epinephelus moara
AATGGTACTACTGTACTTTCAATAAAGCAATCATACTATCAAATTCACAAAAACTCTGTCTGAATACATTGCTTTTCTTAACGGGTTCAGTTGACTATTTAATCTGCAATTTCTTATGACCTGTATCCCAAACACACACCACATGAAACTGTACGTGGGCAACTGTGCACTCAATGGGTATGGACTAGTGTCAGTTCATACTTTCAGAAACTCCTTATTGAATTGAGGACTAGGAATAGCATTGAATTAATTTTAAATTGTGTGTGTTGCGATTTCTTTTTTCTATTTGTGCTCCTTATATTTACATAATAGTCTTAACACTGTCTGTAGCGTTTAAACATGAGCACATCCGTGTGGTTGATTTCTTGTAAAATCAATCAAAAGGTCAACCTGATTCCTGACCCCTAAATTGCAACCCACATCTCCTTTTTGTTCAGCGATGCAGAGGTCAGACTGTGCCGTAGACCATAGATCACAAAGAAGGGCATTTGAAGGGAAGCTTTAATGATACAAGTATATCTCCTTTTAATTAATTTAAATGTTGAGATGCTCTGCTGCTCTCCGCTGACGTTTCCTCTAAACGCTCTGACAGGGTGACACTCTGAATTTCAAAACAGGAATTCTAACACCGATCCGTAATTACAAACCAGTCAATTTTGGTGCCCGTGCTCCGGTGCCCACGGTGCCATGTCACAAGCATACCTTGGTGCAATGTTTGTACAGCAGTAAGATTTCCTGTGCTCACACATGTTCTCTCACCTTCACCTGTAAATAAGAGCTCCTCCTGTCACTGTGTCGCGACAACCATAGTAATGGGCTTGTCACTCAGTTATTCATTTGATTTTTGACATAAAAGAGGCGTCAAAGTCATCAAGTTCCTGTGTGGAGGTGAAGGAGTGCCAACTCTAACAAAGCCTCTCAGTCAGAGCCCTTCTGAATAGTCAATCAGCACCATACCGCGAGCAATGTGTGTGTTTGTGTGTGTGTGTGTGTGTGTGTGTGTGTGCGCGAATGGATTTACAACTAGGAAACACTAGCAACTAGAATAAAACAATAACAGATATTATTATAATACTTTTATTATAATAGTTGTGCAAAATACAGTTTGAAAATGATGTGAATTACTGACTTCAAATTAAAGATAGACAGATAGACAGACAGATAGATAGATAGATAGATAGATAGATAGATAGATAGATTCCTTTTAAGATGTTCAGATGATCTATCTGAAAAGAGCTCATGCTGAGACAACATGATGACAGTTCTCTTTTCACCCCACTAGTTATAATGAGTTCATGCCGAGTGAGCTGCAACACATTCTGAAAGCGATACATATCTCTACATTTAAAAAAAGGAAAGGAAAAGACTAAAAAACTGTATTTAAATTAAGTTCACTTGGTGTTGTTGTGACATTTCTGGCATACATTTTTACATCGCCACAAGGACAAGACCAAAGAGAACGAATGGGCTTTTTACCCAGGGAGCTTCACACACACACACACACACACACACACGTGTCCACATATCCAGGCACGCGTCCACATGCTTTGCTGTGGGATGTGCATCATTAGTCCTGTTTCCCTGACATCATGAGTGTCGGGGTGGTGAGTCAGTTGGCAGTTGTAGTGAATCTGACTTACTCGGGAACAGAGCACGCGATGGCAGCTTTTGAGTCAGCGTGCCAAATGTCTCAACATGCGGTTGTAACACTGTGGATAAAGAGGATTGTTACTTTGGAACGGGTGATGAAAAGGGTGAGTTACTGTCAGGAAGCTTGAGGGAATGGATTTCCGAGAGTGATTAGAGAAGTAAAATGCCATTTGCAATCACTGCAACGATTTTAAATATTACTCTCTGTGGAGAAGATATGAAAAATCTGCTCACAATTAAAACCATCACCAAGAAAAAAACTGCTGTTCCTCTAAGGTAGTCTTGTTACGTTGAAAAGGAAGAATATATGTTTCAGTTCTGAGAAATATTTAATTCGTCAAGTCAATACCAAATCCAACAAACAAACAAAAAAAAAATCATCCATCATTCTGTGAAGCACAGCATTCAAGTACTGCTCATTCATCTGACCGGTCAGCCTCTTCATCCAGCACGAAAACCAACCAGTTTAACCCACCGTGACCTCTTTTCTTGTTTCGCATCAAGCCAATAATATTCTGCATGTTCTGTCGGATGACAGGTGAAGCACTGGTGGAGAGAGACTCCCCGCAGAACATGTAATCCCTTTCTTAAAACAAGATGGCATTTCTAAGAATAGCATGTCAAACAGACATACCACACGTAGAGATGCATAGCCAACGAAACCCAGCAGAGCAGGCCTGGTGCCATCCCCGCTGCTCTGAACAGGCAGATGACAGGGATTATTAATGGTGTTCTTATAGTGCAGTAAAAACCCCAAATGAACACTGAGCACTGGCTCGCAAAAGAGGAACTGCCCTGCAATTAATTTGGCTCACTCCTCACTCTATAAATAAAAGAATGGTTGCAATGTGAGGCCAATTTGACAGAAATGCTGCCAGATCACCTCCAGGCGGATCAGTATGGTGCTAAATTCCCCATCATATCATCAGGGTTCTGTATGTAATTTAATGTTTTAAACTGCACCGAGCTAAAAAAGAGAGGCCAGAACAAGCATGCAAACATGACAGTAGTGTTGATGTCTCAGTCAATTATAAACAGCAGATCCTCTTTTACTCTGTATTTGTTGAATCACACATCGCACAAATTCAGTGGATAAATGCTGGCAGTGTGGTGAGCGAATTAAAATTCCAGCCTTCCAGAGTTGTGACTGTGTTTGTCGAACAATTAAGGTGAAAGCACTCACGGTGGGAGTAAGTGGAGTTCGTTACCTTTCCAGTTTTTTCTGATTTCTTCGGAAAAGAGATGCAAAAATACACAGTAAAGGATTTAAACACAGTGCAGTAATTATAGCGCATTAGCCACAGGCAGTATGCTTTTCTGCTACCATCTTTGTTCGCTCTTTTTTCATCACTAACAAATAACATAAAAGATGTTTTGTCTTCTGCAAAAGCAAAAGTGTGTTTTTACTCATGCCCTCCTCCCACGCTCACATGACTCCATCTTTAATGGCATTATGTCAAACTGGTGCCACTAACATGTATGCTGAATCTAAACATGTGGGTGCTGCCTGGTTAGTAAGGAGCAGTGCTGCAAACAAGACACAATGAAAGGAAATGTCATCTGCCATGTGAGTCACATCACGCTGCTCACAGCATGACTGCTTTTCAGACCAGTTGAATTTTGAAGCCAATTAGCTCCAGCAAACCAACTTAATGGCCGTTGTCATGGAAACAATATTATAATAAAAAAAGCCGGTCAACTGTTGATGACGCCGAACAGAAGTTCTGACAAGATTAGTTTGCAGATCTTGTCTTGAAGCAGCCTGACCACAGAAACAGAATGAGAGTAAAGGGAGGGTCAGAGTGGCGGCCATTTTTACTGTATATGTACTGTTAACCATTGCAACTGTTGTGGCTCGCTAACTTCTGTATAAACTTCTGAATAAACAAACCAAAATGTAGCAAGTTGCAAACTCACTGAGGTGAGGTTTTACAGTAAGGACCAAATGTGCAGAGTAGTACATTTTCAAATAAGAAATTTGTCACTTGTAAAATATTACTGTAATTGTTATTTCCCTGTTTTTTTGTTGTTTTTTTGCCATTATTGCATGTACCTTGAAACATAATGTGACATTACTGTAGCTGCCTCTGGAGAAAGAATGCGAGCCACTGCTCAGCGGGCAGCTGAGAGGCAGAAGGAGACTGCAGAAAGAAACAATGTGCAGATCAGCATATTTTCACATCCAACTCTGTGAATACAGGATTTATTACAACCAAACCAGAGTTGGTGATTGTTGGAACAGTGGACTAACTAACTAGGTTCAACAAGTTTCTGTTGAATTTGAATGATGCGCATTGTATGATGAGTTAACAAGGCCATTAAAGGGATAGCGCACCCAAAAATGAAAATTCAGCCATTATCTACTCACCCTCATACCGAGGGAGGCTCTCGTGAAGTTTTAGAGTTCTCACATGACTTGCAGAGATCCGAGGGGGGAGTGGGTAGCAGCACAACTCCACCTAATGCAGGCTGACGGCGCCCCAGATTAGAGGGCTGCATTGGGATTGGGTCCCGCGGGACCCGGCGGGACCCAATCCCAAATCTTGCAGGAGTGGGCGGTTTGAACTTTGCTGCGGGCGGGAACGGGCGACTAAAAAAAACTGCGGGATCGGGATGTAGCCTATAGCGACAGGATGGAGTTAACAAATGATGTGGAAAAGAAGCTCAAACAAGGTCTGAAGGTGCACTGAGCCCTCTACTTCCCAGCGCTCTCAAAGCTGGCGCGTTTCATCTTCAGTATCCCCGCATCCAGTGTGCCTTCAGAGCGGGCCTTTAGTGTCTGTGGGCGCATCTTGGAAGAGAGAGACGCACGGGATTGGGACCGCAGTCGGTCAGCAACATTCTCTTCCTCCACAGCAATATTATGGCCAAGTGATTCATTTGTTAAATTCATTTGTTTCACTCGTTAACTTTGTTTATTTTATGTTATTTATTTGTGTTAATTGAGCCACTCACAGCCTACTCTCGCTGCTATTTGTTAATTACATAAAGAGGCGTGATGATGCCGGTGTTATTGAGCATAGGCTTTATCTTTATCTCATTAATGTTTCTTATTCAGGTCTCTCTTAGAAAAGAGACCTTAACCTCAATCACTGCGTGATTATATAAAGGTAGAAAAATAAATAAAATACAGAGAAAAATAAATAAAATACAGAGGAGGAGAACAGAAATAGGAGCGCTATTTCTGACCAGTGCGTCAAAAGACATGCAGGCCAGGGAAACAAAACAAACAACCCCATGAATCTCTTTATTAATGGCTTATAAAATGACATTTTTTCTTCTGCGGGACGGGCGGGAGTGGACATACACATTGCGGGTGTGGGCGGGAGTGTAAACACATACGCTGCGGTTGTGGGCGGTAATGGTCAGAAATTCAGCGGGAGCGGGCAGGAGCGGGATGAAGAAAACAGTCCCGTGCAGGGCTCAACCCCAGATTCAAACGTCCAAAAACACATAATTGAATCCACAAAATATCTCCATACTGCTCGTCCGTAGTGATCCAAGTGTCCTGAAGCCCCGACATAAAAAGTTGTTTGGAAAAACTTCATTTGAACTCTGTTTTTAGCCTCATTGTAGCCTGTAGCTCTAACTGCCTTTCTGTGGACCGCGCTCATGTGTGCACGTTCAAATGACGTTTTCCCGGGGCTTCAGGACACTTGGATCACTACGGACGAGCAGTATGGAGATATTTTGTGGTTTCAATTATGTGTTTTTAGACGTTTGAATCTGGGACGCCGTCAGCCTACATTAGGTGGAGTTGTGCTGCTACCCACTCCCCCCCGGGATCTCCGCAAGGGATGTGAGGACTCTAAAATTTCACCAGAGCCTCTCTCGGCATACGGGTGAGTAGATAATAGCTGAATTTTCATTTTTGGGTGCCCTATCCCTTTAAGCTAATGTTAGGGTGTTTTCACACCTGCCCTGTTTGGTTTGCTTCAATCAAACTCAAGTTTATTTGCCCCCTAAGTGTGGTTTTATCTGGTCCGCTTGTAAATGCTGCTGTGAGAAGAAGAACCAACTCTAGGCAATTATGCAACTTTGTAACAAAATTAGTCCCTGATTTGGACCAAAGCAAGACAACTCTAGGTCAGAGAGCACCCTCTTATTTCGGTGAAAGAGAAAATTTTGAATTGGTGTATGGGTTGGATTTTTCTGTTTAGTATGGAAAATACATATAAGAATAGGCCAACAGAGAATTCTCAAACCACAGCCCCACTTTCAATGACCAAATGACCATGCCGAACAGTTCAATGTCTGTTCTACTCTTATACCACTTCTATGAGCCTAAAAATATGATTACCTAGAATAAGTTAACAGGGTTCGTGGTTGCAGCATATTAGCTACTAATTAAAAGAAATGGAAAGCTCCAGATTTTTCAATATTTGGGAGCAAAACAGCATTACATTCTTTCATGAGCAAGCCCTTAGGTGAAAGGCAACAGCACACATATACACAGTCACAGTAGATGTCAATAAATCAGAAATTGTATTGTAATTTCATTCAAAATGGATATCAAGGAATAAATACAAAAACATTAAATAAATAAAGGCTGCTAATTAAACCATTCAATATGAATATTGAATTCAGGTGAATGTCCTTGCCTCATTCGTCCGTCAAATAAATGATGCACCTTGTGTGCATGGTGTGTGAAGGTTTTAACAAACAGTATGTAGATCTGAGAAAATAAATTGAAAAGGCTCAAGATCAAAACATAACAGGCGAATAAGGGCACAGTGTCATTGTGGTGTTTTTTTTGTTTTCTCTCCTTGGACCTTTTTTTGAATGAATGTCAATTATTTTGCCTTAATGACTGCTAAAATCATTTAGCTTTGTCAGTCACACACCACAGGAGATTTTGCTTTTGAGAAAAAATACTCACAAGAGCTCTTTAGAGCATATTAAAATTAATTTTTGTTGAATTTAGTTGCTGTAATGACAACCTTTATTAATTAAGCATAATGTAGAATTGACAGTAAAGCACAACAGTGCAGTAGAGTATACTGTATACATTAAATACCATTTTACAATTGATTTTTGGATCAGCACCAACCACCAGTAAGTCACTGGCTTTTACAAAATGGTTAATTCCATATTAAAACCCTAACATAATAAATGTTCTAATGAATATCCCATTTTACAGCATGCACTCATTTGTTTCAAGAGGAAATATTCATGTCAGCTTTTCCCATAAAACAGGCCGTACATTCTGCTCCTGAAATCCAGCACTATAACATCATTTAATCAGCCGATCCATCTGCACTGGCATTAATTACATTCCTAATGAAAAAGGAGAGAAAAGTGGCCTCCAACATCTCTCCATCTCCCCTCCTGAATTAGCATATCCTGATGTAGCACCATTAGTAGGCTAGTATGAATTCCTGGGAAATATATGAGCGGTCATGATGGATTTAAGTGTTTTACGTTATGTTTTGGTGCAGCATAACAGAGTGGTGTCCATGAAGGCAAATGGCTGTTTGCTTAAATCCCCAGGGCAGATTAGACCTTTGTGTTAAATGTTGCTCTGGAAAAAAATCTGTATTTCATATTAATTCTCAAATCTGTTAAGCGAGAGCCAAGAAATATGTGTTCTTAAGGCACAAGAAAGTTAACTTGTAAAGTTAACATTTAAAATTTCCACCTATGAATTATCTGACCATGACATAGCAAGGGCGATTAACTTGAGGTATTAAAGTGAAGCAACAACTGTTTAGTCACTCAGGCCAATATTACTGTCAGACTTGTTTTCCTTTTAAATGTTTTCCATTTCTTTTTCACATGCAGTATACACTCTGAAGTGGCCGAAAAATAAAAGCGGGTTATGTTTTACGGTGTACTTTTATAGTGACAGAAATCCATTCATCCCTCCATTTTTACAAGCACGGACAACAAAGGGCACGCTGGCATTAAATTTACAGCTGACATTGATTTTGGACTTTGGATACGCCCTAACCATTCCTCCAACAGGACAAATCTTCCCTTTTCCAATCAGCAAATGTTCATGGTGAGCTTAAATCCACAATATTTTGTGATCATAGCAAGAAGAAACTCTCTTTTACGTTTATTGTGTTCTTGTCATGGAGCATAAAACATGATGAGAGGAACAGGATGGTCAAAAAAGCAATAAAGACCAATTCTAACAGCCATATATCACGTCTAAAATTTAACTCAGAGCCCTAAACCTGTCCTAACTCCTTTTTAAAGTGAAATTCTAGTGAATCCATCCAATCAGTTAGAAGAAGTTTGAGAGTGAAGGTTAAACTTTCCCCTGTCAATCACACCTGAGCAATTACAAGGAAGTTGGAGCTATTAGGAGAGAGGAGGCGTGTCATTTCATGTGTCAGGTTGACTTCTCGAGATTTGATCTCCTTCTTCCTGAACTTACCTCCAGCCGTTAGTGTGAAGGAGGTATAGGAAACAGGCATGTACCTCAGGAATGGGCTTGAAGACTATTGACTCAACCATTGATTTTTACCCAGAGAGTGGAAGAGGAGTAGGAAATAAATAATTATTCTCGTCTAGACACCTGGGGCTTTATTTTCATGAACCACTGGCTTCCATTTCTTACCTCGTATATGTGTGTGATAGCACATACTGACAGGTCTGTGTGAGATGACAATGTCTCACCAGTACGTGTGTATCTTGAGAATGAAAATGTGATATGATTTATAACTGGGGAAGCTATTTCAAAGTCAAATAAGCCAAGATACTGTGTTTTGACTAAAAGGCAAGTCATGCACAGAACACAGCTGTTGCTTCATGTGTCATACGCAATGCACCTTTGATGTGGTCTGAGCAGGGGGCTGGAACAAGCACAAAACCTGCTTATTCTTGACTCCAAAATGCTCTGCACCCCTCCATTGCTACTAACACATTCTATACTTCACTTCTTCTTTCATTAAGGCTCGGTCAAGTTCACACCAGGTCAACAAAGCACTAAGCAGGCAAAAACAAAACGGTGCCAGCGGAAAATGACACTTTGGCAGTGTGGAACACCCTGACCTTGGACCATCACAAATGTAGAGCCCCTAATGTGTGCTACTGGAGGAATCTCTGGCTTACTTTGTAGATGGCTCAGTATCTAAAATGCCATTTGATGTGAGATCGCTTGTTAGTGATGCTCTGTGATCCTTTTATCTCATGTGTTTGTAAGGCCTTTACATGTTTCTTAAAGTAGCCTTGCAAGTTGTCCCTTGGAAAAAAAAACACTAAAGGAAAGGCAAAGAGAATAGAAGAAGTCTACCACAAGTTGTAAGAAAAAAGTTGTTGATGGCAGTGAATGCAACCATTTCAAGAACAAGAGCATGTATTTGTTCGCTTTTAACTTGATTTGGTAAAAAGAAAAGAAAGAAAATAGTGCAGGGGGGGGACAAAATGAACAAACAAACAATATCAAGTAAAGTGGTTACCCTTGTAACCTCACAGCAAGACAGCCCACACTTGTATTCCTGGCTCTGAGTGTTTCTCTTCTAAAATAAAATGTTCTTCCTGTTGCCCCTCTTTCCTTCCCCTCATGAAGGTAGAAGTTGAAGCAGTCTCTTCAGTATCCATAAGTACAGAAGTGTATATGGATGGTCAACCTGCCCCCTGTGTAGAGAAAAAAGAACGACCTAACCATGACAGAGTGGGGCCAACCTTTTTGATTTCACAGCGCTTGTAAATCCATTTTCAGCCATGGTTAAACCATATTGACTTTATGTCACAGACTTTTAACTGTTAATTATTTGAAAGGACACTTGTTTAAAGTAATGTGTTTTAACCAGAGTTAATTGATTTTTGGCCACTTGGGGGTTGTGTGTAACAAGATTTAATGGCATTGACATATTTTCACCCAAAGTTCATATGGCATGACATCTTGGCTTTTCTACACACTGAGCAGACATAAAGTGACACAAGAATTAATTTAGGGTAGTGTTAAAGGCATAGACTGCATGATAGAAGTGGACGTCACCCATTGGTTTGTGGACTACCGTTCTGATGCCCTGAGTTTTGCATTTTAGTCTTCGCCATCTTTGTTTGTTGGAAACAGAAGTGACCATATTTGTATGAGAGGATCGAGCTGGGGTTGAGCGAGGGGTGGATCTGACTGGGAACTGACAGACCTTCCTGGTAGCAACTTCCCAGCTTGCATTTGTATGTGGGGCCCATGTGGGTAGTAAATGGGTTGAAAAATGGACCCTATATGTGATTGTCCATGGGTCCCATATTGGCCCCATGCCGATTGCCCACATCAATGGCTTTACCCAAATGGGCCCCACATGGTTATGCTAGAGCTACCTGGGTACCAAGTGAGTATGGACCCAAAATGGGCATGTTATCTGGGGCCCACTTGAAACCCACACCTGTGGGCAACTGGCACTGGGCCAATAGGTAACCCATGAACAATCCCAAATATTGCCCATTTTTCAGCCCGTTAACTACCACATAGAAATGTTGGTTTGGTTGTTAATCATCAGTAGCCACGCCAGCAAGCATACCCTGCTTTAATTTTTATTTTACTCTAAATGGGACCATCATTTACAAATGTACATCATGCTGTATTGAAGAACTTGAAACTAACGACTGAGACCAAAAACTCATTAGGGAAATATTTACTGATGTAATAAATAAAGTGAGAATTAGGGTCTGCTACTATACTGTCAGACATCTTTTTGCAACCAGTGGAGTCACCCCCTGCTGGCCATTAGAAAGAATGCAGGTTTGAGGCACTTCAAGATTTTGCTTCATCTTTCAGACCCAGAGATAAAAACTTGGTTTAAGGCGACCTGGCAAATCAAAGTCCTGGCTCTTAAGGTGCTAAAAGCTCCATGGTAGTCACCAGCAAGTCTTTTGGTGCTTTAGATAGTTGTTTTTTCTCTGCAAACAGTGGTCAGTTACACACATGAGAGCTGTGAGAGTAAATCAGAACAGTCAAGTTGAAGGCTATGAAGCCAAAACAATGAGTTAAAAGAGGCTAACAAGACTAAAGGGTCAGGTGGTAGTCCTCTGTGGGTTCATCACTATGTGCAGCCCCTTTCACATTATACATAGTCATTTGGTCCAATATTAATGCTGACAGAAAAGATTACTGCAGCTTTAAGTGAAACACTACCAATCCTAGACTGACAAAAAAACCCTGTTAATTTAGTATTCGAAAGAATATTAAAACAGACCAGTCATGTGGGGAGGACTTGAAGTCCTAGCATGGATTTATATTTGATAAAAGTGAATTATGCAGTTGTGAAATATGAATTCTGATAAGACATTTTAAACTTGTAACAGTTTCTTTTTGTCTATTATCTCTGATTGATTATAGCAGAACATGTGTAAATCAGAGCGTGGTGCATAAAACACGGTCTCCTTTAGTTTCTTACTCTGTTCATTCATGTGTCAACAGATTGTGAGATATGGGTGAATGATCTATTTCAGTATTAAAGACAGATTGGTCTTTTTAAACATTTGTTTGTGCCTGCTCTTCATGTTTTTACCAATGAAATATTTAAAGACATATCTTGTCAGGAGAATGCTCAATCTAAATTAAGACAGCAAAATACTTTGAAGAATGTTAACTTGTTAAGACATTGTGATCACAGTAAGTTTTATATGTCTGAAAGATCCATACGAATGTAGTGTGTTTTAGGCTAAGCATTAAAACCATGAGTGTGCGATATCTTGGAGGTACTGTATAGCCAATGAGAAATGGTTATGGTCTGTTATCTTGCAACAGCTTCTTTGGTTCTTGGCTTTGTGTGCGCTCCTGCACTCCTTCTGGGCCTAAAGAGCCAAGAGCTCAGAGTAAAGAGGGATGAGAGAGGCAGCGATAAGAGGTTAATTAATCATCGTTCCCATATGCCTGAGTGGTTTATCTAGTCCTATAAAATAAAACAAATAGAGGCAATGTGATATGAAGGAATATGAAAAATGATCTTGTACAATAAACTGGGATGAAAGAGGTTAGGTTGGATCGGAGCAACTGTCTTGGATGTGTCATTCTGCTATGTGCTGCTGAGGGACTGCTGCTGCTGCTGATGATGATGATGGGAGGCACCTGCTCAGCTTTTCTCTCACCTCCAGCTCCTGCCTGGTGGCAGTCATCAGGTTACCACCTGTCAGGACCTACTCCAACCCGAGAGGCTCCAGGGCTGTCCTCCGGTGATAGGTGAGGACGACACATGGGCACCACACCGCAGACTTTGTAAAAATAATGGACATAGCCACTGTGACATCACCCACTGCTTTGTGGACTTCAGTTTTGAAATCTTGAGTCTGGCATTTTATGAACTGCAGTGACTATATCTGGATGATATCCATTGAGGGGTTATATATTAAAATTCACCTCCTTTGCAGTTGTCTTGAATGGGGAAATTAAAACAAAACTGTTTTTGTACCAGGCACATAAAATGTTGGACATTGTAACATGACGGTCTGAGGGGATTGCCTCAAGTGACAATTCAAGGAACTGCAGTTTTTTATACTTCCACACTGGCTTCATTTTTCAGCCCTGGAGGTTTCTGCTTGCATCACGCACACATTTCAGTCAGGACAGACAGGTGAGTGAAATGAAGATTAGTGTTTATTAGAGATTACAGGTGTACAGATGATATGTGATGATTACGATCTGACAGACAGACTTTGGTGTTCAGACTTCACAGGCAGATTTTGCAATCACAGGGCATCTGTCCCGAGCAGCAGCCAGATAAATCCCCCCCATGGAGCCCAGACACTGGTGGTGCTGACGACGGATGATTCTGCAGAGACTGATAGGCTGATGAAGCTAATGAAGCTGATGAATAGGCGCTGATGGGGACTTGGAAGATGCACACAACTGCAGCATTAATGTACCAAAGGAAGAAAGAGAATTGTATTTAAAAAGACAGCAGCAAGATGATAGACAATAAAAGTGTGTTGCTGTGCTATTGGTTAAATTCGATCAGCTGACATATCAATTTACAGCCCCAGATAGTGACAGCAAGAATTTATGAGTGAGTATGTGTAGGAGGAGTGAAGGGCAGGTGGCATAAGAAATAAATGACAGGCCTAAGCATGCAAAAGTATAGCCGGACCGACTGAACTTTCGCTAGAGCTTCATTTAAATGTCACAAAGTGTAAGAGAATGTACCAACATCAGTGACACTTAAGCCGTAGTATGTATCTGCAACCGTCAGGGGCATGATGGTAGAGTTGCCTTTGTAGTCGCACTATGGAGCCAAGATGACGATGTGCTTCCCATCAATCAAAGTTGACATGACTGGGAAAATTCAGTCTATCCAGGAATATATCATCCATGGCCTTCCAATCTTCCTCCCTGAAAATATAGACTCCCAAATACAATTCCAAATATCCTGTATCAGAGGGGACAATACGTACAAAAGTATGTGTGAAGCACATATAAATGTCTGTGATAACTATCTGCCAACACACAAGTTCACCTTCACAGATTGAACACTGCATTTCTGCAGTCTGATTTGCCTTTGTCTAAGACGCTACAAAAAGAGAACAGTCTCACGGCATTTACCTTAAAGTACGCTAACTGCCATTTACATGAAATCCTAAAGCACTTTCAGGATAATAGATATCCTCCTCTCCTCGGGAAAAAGGCAGTATGCCATTAAGAGATTAGCGCGTGACATCATCTTTAATTCTTCCGTGCTGCAGCTGGCTCTTGGCACATCATGCAATCAGCCCCATTACATCAACATCTGCAATCAGCCGCACAGCTGGACATCTTCATGACCTTCTAGCGCAGTTTGGGGAGACAAAAGTGCAATAATACTCCTTTTCCTCACAGTGAGGGTTGATTGACTCACAGTGTATCACAGTCTTGATTGGGTTTGATTGCACTCACTATTGGCTTTTTTCTATTTAAAACTAAACTATATGGCAGAGTGACCTAAAAGTAGTGCAACAATAAGATGGTGTTTTAAGTTGGCGCATTGCTGGAGTCTCTTTAAGGTAGTTTCATGAATCAAGGGAGCATAATTATATGAGTCATACAGGTGCAGGTTTACATGTTCACTTCAGACACTTGGCATGGAGCTCCAGTTGCCCATTGCATGTTTAAGTATTGCAGCACAAGCCCATATATCACCCTGGTTATTACAGCAAAGATCATGACCACTATGCTGGAGGTAAAGGTTGTAGGAGGTAAACCCCCACACCAGCTGGCTTAAAAAAGACAACAACCTATTTTCCAGCATCAACGTTTGGCATATCCAGGCTACGTTACCTTGACTTCTTGTCTTGTGAGAGCAAGTTTTCTTCAGTGGTGCTGCAGCTGGTCTTGTAATCATGAAGGACGATGAGAAACCCAAGTATTATGTTTTCACTTTTTGGAGAGAAAAAGTACAGCAACAACAACAAAAAAAGCATTTATGCAAAATGCAATAGAGCCTAATGAATCTAAGGTAAGTAGGTTGGGACATCAACTCTCTGCTCCTTTTATAGCATCATTCATTAATGTCTTTCCCCAAGTTTAGGGAGAACATAAGGGCCCAAAAATGTTCATCTTTCAACTGCACCTGGTATAACATCTGTCCTTTTCCTGAGTTAAACACCTGCCAAAACAACCCCCACTGCTCACCTCCACCCTTTGTCGTTCACTCTTATTCATCACAGAAACAAACAGTCTGGGGTGTGTAAAAATATGCAGTTTTCTCCAACTGCCATAAAGCAAACTGTAAGGAAGATATCGGAATACAAATACGATTTGGCTCTAATGGGTACAAACAACTTTGGCTTTATTTATCTGAGGATAGTGCTCAGTATGACTCTGAAATTGGTTATTGACCATTTACCACTATGGTGCAGGCCCAATAAACAATTACAGGCTGGCATGAAACATATCCTCAAATCAAACCAGAATTACAAAAGTGTACCCCTGAGGACCCAGAAGAATTTCCACCATACTAAATAATTGATTGTGGGTCTCTCCAAATAAAACATAACAGACCCGGAATAAGAAGTAGAAATACACCACAGAGTCTGTACACAGAAATAAATCTGCAGTTAAAAGACAATTATGAGTCATATTGGGCTTAATTCAAAAAGCAAACAGGAGATCACATGGCACAGGCTGTGTTTGATGTGGCCTTTTCTTTCTGGGCCACATCACGGTAAAAGGGTCTTGTTTTGCTAAGAAAGACACATAAACACTGCATTATTTCTAATAAATGTACACTCACCGGCCACTTTATTAGGCACACGTGTTCATGTGGCAGTAACTCAGTGTATTAAGACATGGAGGAAGGGAGGAAAGGTGATTTAAGTGACTTTAAACATGGCATGGTTGTTGGTGCCATATGGGCTCTGGGCAAAAAAGCCGTGTTGATGCCAAAGGTCAGAGGAGAATGGCCAGACTGGTTCAAGATAATAGAAAGGCAACAGTAACTCAAATAACCACTCATTACAACCAAGGTACGCAGAAGACCATCTCTGAATGAATAACATGCAGCAGAAGACCACACCATGTGCCACTCCTGTCAGCTACGAACTGGAAACTGAGGCTACAATTCACACAGGCTCACCAAAACTGGACAATAGAAGATTGGAAAAACGTTGCCTGGTCTGATGAGTCTGGATTTCTGCTGCGACATTCAGATGGTAGAGTCAGAGTTTGGTGTAAACAGCATGAAAGCATGGATCCATCCTGTTTTGTATCAACGGTTCAGGCTGCTGCTGGTGGTGTAATAGTGTGGGGGATATTTTCTTGGCAAACTTTGGACCCCTTAGTACCAACTGAGCATGATTTAAACACCACAGCCTACCTGAGTATTGTTGCTGACCGTGTCCATCCCTTTATGACCACAGTGTACCGATCTTCTGATGGCTACTTCCAGCAGGATAACGCGCCATGTCACAAAGCTGAAATCATCTCAAACTGGTTTCTTGAACACGATGAGTTCACTGTACTCCAATGGCCTCATCAAGGTCAGCCAATAGGAGAGGGCCAGTTTAGATTTGGCATTGGGATTTTGTTTGTTGTGTTTTCTTTGGGAATATCCAACCAAATTGCCAGACTAAGCACAGTACATTCATTTCTGCAAACCAAACAATATGTTACATTAGGGTGTTTAACATGTTACAGTGGTCTGCTGTTGCCTGCAGCTTGCTACACAGCCATTTTGCCTATTGTCATGACATCCCCTCCTCCCAAAGCGGGATTTATAGTTTTCGTCAACTCAATGCAGAGTCTACACCATAGCCTACGTACATGGCCTACGCCGTTGTGAGCATTTACTTAAGGGGTGGTGTGTCTGTGTCACACTGCAGTTACACCTCAAAAACATGCAGCGGCAGCGGGTTTCTGTAAAGTGTTGTAAAGTTTGATTCAAAACACACATTAAACATGGCTTAATAGCGACAATATCAAACTCAAGTACACAAGTCGGCTTCACTAGCATTTGTCTGGACACATTTTCCCCATGAATACAACATGCTAATGTCATTAGCACATGCCTATGGCATATTAAATTGTATAAATTAGCCTAGTGACTAGCGGACTTTTCCCGTACTCACATGAAGCCAGGGACAACAGCAACATTTAACAAACGTTACAGAATTTGGTTCCATCACAACTCACAAGGTTCACCAACAAAACAACTGTCTTATAGCCTACTAAATACATTTTCTAAACAAACATAACATGCTAACGTTATTAGCACTATGGTATTTTACATTGTATAAATTAACTAGCAACGAGTGGAGATTTCCTCTGCTCATATGAAGCCAGGATAAAAGACACACACGACTTAAAATGTTATTTTGTGGAGGCTTCATTGTCTTCACAATTTATTGTTTCTTATCTGTGAAATTAATGTAAATAAAAGCTTTGTTTCCACTGAGGGAAATGGTTTCAGCTTACAAATATAGACATGAGGTCTGTGTTACTGCGTTACATTTCTGGGGAGATGCTCATCAGGGTGCGGCACAGGGTACAGCGTTGATTCAGTGCAGAAGTATAAATCTCGCTTAACACAGCTCACGTAATCTGAACTACACCGTACATATGAAACTATAACGTATCCATGGTTTGCAGAAACATACAATGCCAACATTTTATTCTGGGGACTGGGCTTGAATGCCAGTCCACAAAGAATAATTGGACACTCTTGATCATGTAGGGAGTATCAGCTACTATATGGTAACATCCATGTTGAATGCATACCCATATCTTTTATGTAAATTGGAAATACATGAGCTGTGGTTCTGGAGCAGCACCACATCTTAAATTGTCCCATTGTTAAGTCCTCACATTAAGTGTCTTATCCTTTTTATGTGATGGACTCGTTGAATAAAAATCCCCCAATGTAAGGGCAATGTAAGGACAGCGTCCCCCCTTCTTCATGGATGATATAACACACAAATGCGGAGGCCGATATACTGTAATTTACAGTCCAAAATGAACTGCAGACACTCCCTAAAGCTCAGCTATGATTCGGCAAGAAAGCCTTTGTGATCTTTAAACCCTTTTCATGAAATGACCTACATGAAGACTTGGAACCTCTGGAACTAGTTCCTCTCTCTCTGTGACTTCAAAGCCTTAGTTAAGGTACTGGAAGATGAAACTACTGGGAATTGCTATTTCTTTGAATAAGTTGGTTCTTACTTTTTGTGCTCCACTGTGGCTGCTGAACCCACACTCACAATTTCTTCTTGTGTGTGTGTGTGTGTGTGTGTGTGTGTGTGTGTGCGCTCTCCCTCAGCAGCTGGATTATAGGACAGTGGAAAAACTTTTCATAAATGTGACACCTCCAGGGGTTTGCTTGGCATTTTCATCATTATTTGGGGTTTTCATGGATTTCGGTTCTGCACAGTATGATTTTTAGATATAGTGGGAGACAGCAATGGGCAGTTCTAAAATAGCTATTGGTATTTTACTGTTATTTAAGATAGTCCTATACTGCTGCCTTTACTGCTGCTAGAGCAACTGCTAACACAATCTTAAAGCTCAAGATCCACTCACTGGAAATTTCTGGAGGTCTCAAGCACAAGTCATGGCCTCAATCAGTGGATGTCGAGGGTGAAACGCCGAGCAAAGAGAAGTGGCTAAATTCTCTGTAAGTGGACCTTGGGCTGGGATTTTTTTTTTAAACGACTATTCTCAAGGTCAATAATCAACTTTCAAACTCAACTAATCAGCAGATAGTTCTCTACAAGGAGCAGAAAAGGCAGACTTCAGCTGTCATTTCATTAATTCTGTTTAAACATAACATTTTTGTCAACTTAATTAAAATTTTATGCAGCAAGCTCACAAAATCTTGTTTAAAAAGCTTTAGTCTGCAAATATACAAACACGCCAGACAGGGTCAGCCCTGGGCATAGGCAGTACAGAACAGATGAATGCTAAGGGTGCCGTTATCCATCAGCACTAATGGGGGAAGAAAAAAAATCTACTATACTACTTTACTTTATTTCTACTTTACTATATTTTACTAATACTATTACTACTATTATTTAGAAATATTACATTAGGCCACAACGACATAACTATAGCAAAGCTTCCTAAATAACAGGGAGGCCTTTGTTTCTGGGTTCCCTCCTTCCCAGCTTGTTACATTTAGCCTGCTCTCTGGGGGAGATGGGCGAGTTTCGACGTCACATGAACACGGAAACATTACACAAAAGAAAGAAACATGAAATCAGCAGGAGAAGAGCTAGATATCGTTACCTCTGAGCAGCCGGTGGCCGCAATGAACAGCTCATGGAGGTTGCATTGATTTACGTTGTGAAGCAGTCAAGCTCTATTCAGTAAAAATGAGTGTTGGGTGAAGTTTGGATTTTTGCTTCACAATATGGATTTGCGAATGAAAATTTTCAACAATAATTTGCAAATTAATCATCAATTAATCATCTATTTTATCATAACATACTGTATTAGTGTGGTGTTGTCTTTTCCAGAGAATTTTTTTTTTCAATTCTTGAACCCCCCTCTTTGGGTTGCAGTGTATCTTCTTTGACAGAGGATGTTATGGACATTTTGGCGTCACAGATGTTGTCAAAATGGACGCCAGGTGGTATTTTTTTTTATCTTAAGAAATGATAGATAGATGAAAGTCAGTTTTAATTCTCATTAGAACAGGGTGGAGAATAGGGTTGCATCTAACAACATTTTCATTGTTGACTAATCTGGGAGTTATTTTCTTGAGTAATTGATCAGTTCTTTGGTAATAAAATGTTAGAAAATGGTGAAAATGTCAGTCAGTGTTTCCCAAAGCAAGATGATGTCCTCAAATATCTTGTTTTGTACACAACTCAAAATGAGCAAAACAAGAGGAGTAAAAAAAGGAGAAAATATTAAGATTTAATAAACAAAAAACATTTTTCCTTAAAAAAATGGATTACTTTATCATCAAATAGTTGACAAACAATACATTAATTGTTGCAGCTCTAGTAAAGACTATATTAGCAACAGTTTGATCTATAATATAATTGTGGATTTCATTTAGCATCTGACATCATGGTGATCGGCAACACCAATCAGCAGATAGATCTCATGGTGTATGTTTTTTTCCCCCAAGTTTCCCCATTGAATTTGAGGATGAGTTTCAGTGGTTTGTTTTAAATACCAAATAAACACAGTTTTGATATGGTTGCCTTTGTCTGAAGAAAATAAAAAGTTATTTTTATTTATTTATTTCATTTATTTATTCATTTTTTGTTTTTCTGCAGTCCAAACTCCATCTTAATTTGCAGGCCAATTTTCCCAGAAAGACAGCAATCACAACCAGATTTCCATTAGCATCCATTTCCAAAAATAAATGGGCACCAACAATGTGTTTGTTTGGACCGGCACCAATCAGAGTCTTTGCTGACATTCATTTATGCTTCAAGTATGGAACTAAAAGAAACTGACAAGCTGCTGACTCTCATCTCATCTTGTGATGAGTCTGACAAATCCTTGACAGCATTATTGTTGTCTGACAGCATCTGAGTTCACTTTAGGTAATCCTTGAGAAAGGGTCACTTTAGTTTTTAGATCCAGCCCGTAATGTGTTGTGTAACGTTTCTACAAGAACACATTTTTATTACATCACATAATAATTTAACAGCAACTGACACATATGAGAAATGGGATTTCCTTTAATAAGCATGTCTTACGCATTTTAAAACCCAGGAAAATTACTGCAAAACCAACAGGGGTTTTTTCAGGTTTTAAATTACAGATATTGTTTGTATGTGTTGTACATTTTGTCCCCGGGCAACTGTAATATACAGGAATCAGTATCTTCAATACACATTTTCCACATGAGGGGAATTGGTGTGTAATCCTCTAAACACCTGCTGCAAACAAGTCAAACACTGAAAATAAAATTAATGTATTAGTGTTAATTCAGCTGCATAACATTCACACCTGACATGCTCCACTGAAGTGGTAAGAGTTTTAAATTAAAAATGTGCTATGTGCACACATACACACGTGTTCATAAGTGTGTACATTGGGAATAGTTGCATCGTTGCACTCTCTGTTGCCTTGTCTGGAGTGAGAGATGACCCCTGGGGATATATTGGTTGTTTGGCTTGATTGCCCTGAAACAAGATGTAATTCAGCATCTGACAACTCCACTCCAAGTCAGTACTTTCAAAAGAATCACTGTGTGTGTGTGTGTGTGTGTGTGTGTGTGTGTGTGTGCATGTGTTTGTGTGTGTGTGCTATCTCCGAGGAATACAAATAATTAAGGAAGTAGTAATCAATTTAACTAATTAAAATGGAACTCTATCTATTGTCGATACTGCACTTGCAGGTAGCATGTCGACCTTGTACAAGGTATGTAATCTCGACTTCTCATTGTCTTCTTTTCGGCTGTCTCTTCATGGCTATCTTCCTCTTCGTTAGTGAATAGGTCTGATTTAATTAAGTGGTGTACCATAATGAAACACTGTATTCTTCAGACTGTTGTGAAATGGTGACATACCTGTAATACGTTGGATGTCCTTGTTGTGGTAGACAGCATTTTAAGGCCATTTCAGTGGAAAAACAAAAAGGACTGAGTTGGAAAATTCATCTCTCTCAAATCTGACATCTACTACTTGTGACCTTTTTAGGTCCTCCTTGGCTCATTTTGTCTTTCTCTTTCAGCCTGACTTATTTGTCAGGTACAGAAACATGTTTTCATCATGTTTGCATACCTGGCAGGGGAGATTTCAGGGACAGCAGCCTCCCACAGCATAAACACTGCTTTTCACATATCAAACTCCTCAGTTTGATTTATGAGTGAATGGGCGCCACTGTTGTTAACGCCTGCTTTGAGCCCTGAAAAGGGCAACTGTTTGAGTGAAAAGCATCCTGCTCGTGTAATGTCCCTAAGCAGGCTGGAATCTCATAAAATTTTTCAATACGCCAAATGAATAAGAAAATTACTTTAATTCAGGAAAGGAGAGGAGGCAAAAGCACAATTGTCTGAGATTCAGAGGTGTGGAGTGAGTTATCCCAAGAGGGTTTCTCAGAGCTCATCAAAGCTCTTCCCATACTTGCCTGCACTGTAATTGGGCAACGCTGAGATGGATTACTAAAATGAGGCACAATGTACAGGTTCTTAATGAAAGTAATAGGGAGAAAATCCAGCCGCTTCCCTTATAGCCTTCAATGTGTCTGGCCAAGCTTGTTCCAAGAAATGATAGCTCAGCGCATAATAGATAGTCTCAGCATTGTGATGTTTTATTGTGAGAGTAAAGCCCCAGTCTGCCTTTGGGGTTGTGCTGCCAACTGTGTCTGATATTGGGGAAAATATTAAGTATGGTAATTACCCACTCTGGTAGAGATAGGCCCTTGCACCTATTTTTTTCCCCCAGTTTAATTGCTTCCTTTGGGATAATTAGTAATCGTTAAGAGATAGTCAAATGGGCATTTATGCACTGTCACGATGCACTGTAGCAGACGTCCAAACATTAAGTGGTGCATCATTAGCCGAGAGGTCAACAGAGTGGTGCTGTTTAAACTAGAGCCACTTGAAGAGGCCCACCAGTAAACTGTGGCTCTGTCATGGTCCAGGGCAAAATACTGAACAGTGCTGCTGTCAATTTTTAATAGTCCACCAATAAACTACAATTTGCAGTATGTAATTTAAGATGACCCAGTGTCAACAACTGGACACATCTCAACCACAGTTCAAACCAACTCAACAAGACTTGGAGAATGTAAGTGTATGTGACAATGTGTGTGTTCGTGTGTGTGTATGAGAAAATAAGGAGATGGAGGTAGTATATTACTGTAACACATGACTTTAAGGTTTGGTAATAGCTATCAATACATAATCAAGTTGATTTTATAGTACAAATATGCTGACTTTTGCAGTCACAAATACTGATTTATTGATACCTATTCATTGCAATGTCCACTTTCATCTCTGGGGAGGTGCACACCTGGCTATGGTGTAAGGTACGGCGTTAATTCGATGCAGAGGAAGTCATTCTGCCATTCTCTGTTACTCACCAAGAAAAATAAAGTTATTATCTTTTAATAAAAAAAAAAAAAAATTTATGACCTCAATGTCGATTTTTACATGTAGTATCAAAAATGATATTGAATATCAGTATGTTTCAAGGTACTCTATTGGAGCTGGAAATCCCAGTATCATGACAACACCAGTGCACTTTAGTGTTGTTGTCATGGACCTACATTGTTTGGGTGTGATATTGAAATTAGTAATGTAATTATTTTTTTGGCTGTCCATTTTCTTCTCTCTGATCTGCCAGATCAGATTAGGTCAGCAGCTGGAAGAGCTTTTGTGCTGCATTTGCTCCTTATTTAGGAAACAGTATCATGGTCCATTTAGTCATGTCTGTGTTGATTAATTTAAGCGCAGTGCTCCGAGCGTCAGCAAACATGCTCCTGAACAGCTTAATCTTTAGCAAGACATTTTAACTATAGTAGTTATACCATGAGGGCTGGCACTGGACATAATGACAATCTAGTGCATCCTGAGAAAGGTCACTTAACTGCAGCAGTTAGCACATTGAGCATTGGGGGAGGGGTGAGAGTTTCCACATCCTAGACCCACCGCATGTACAGTCCTTAATAAGTAAAAAACAGCATGTTAACACTACCTATATATTGCTAGGACAGTATAGGGCTGCACAATGACATATTAACCCTGATCACAATTTTAGCTTCGCACAATTAAATGAGCATGATTGACTACGATGTTGATGATAGCAAACCCTGCTGCAAAACTTATCAAGCACTTCCTAACTAACAGCCAGCCTCCAGTTTTGAGGAGTTATCATAGCACTATGCTATCAGCGACAGCCTGTGAGAAACTTTCCTGAATGTTACAGCTGCAGACAGGCAAAATTGTCCATTCATCAGCCATCTTCATCTGTTGTTTGAAAGTATTTGGGATTTAGGAGAGAACAAATCACATTCAAAGAGTGCATGAGACTTGTGTTTGTGTCGCAAAGCAACACAACTATCCAGCATCAGTTCAGACATCCATAAAAGCGTGTCAAGAAGGTTTGGGTACCAAACTCTGTACTTACAAGGATACCGACTGAATTTCGTCAGTACCACTAAGTACTGATTCATGTGTAATTCATCGGTGTCAAATGCTGGTACTTGAGAGTGCATCTGGGGGAGAACTCTGGGTTTAGACAAGAGGTGGAGGTGCTGCAAAGCACTCCAAAGCTGGGAAGCCATTCATGGAGCTCTGAGGCTGACAACAGAGCTCAGCTGGCCCCACCATCAGCCTCTCTGTTGGCCACACCGCTGGCTGCTCTGTCAGCTGCTCTGTCGACTGCACTGTCGGCAGCACTGTTGGCTTCCCAGCAAGCCAGAACTAACCCTGCAGTGCCAATTCTGCCATGATAATTTAGTGTCGGGTCTATTTTCATTGCTATATTATTTTAGCAATAAACGCATATTACTGCTGGATGAGAAGGCAGACATAGACTCACTCACACACACACATTTAAGGACCTGTCTTATTTTGATGCAAAGGTTTGCACATAAGCAGTAATGTAGCACAGCATGGATATGAAAGCAGTGCTGTGTTTATTTCAATGTAAAAGTGCCCTGAAAATATTTTCTTAAAATCAATAAATATTTGTGATAAATAATTGTGATTTCATTATTAAACAAAACAATCGGGATAATCATTTCGGCCAGAATCATGCAGCCCTGGGGCAGTATACACAGTATAACCTGGAACATAATTTCCACAGTATAGTAGAAGAAGAAGTTCCCTGCTTATGGGATAATATAACTCATTAATGTCTTTACTTTATCCCACCATTAACATTGTAATGTAAGGATGAAGGTTGAGGTTAATGTGAAGCAAAGTGTCTGCATCAATATCTGCCAGGAGGAAATGGCTCCAGAGCAGAGTACCTCACCTTGTGCACTGGATCATATGCCATCTCATTATGTAATGATTTAGTCAGGAAGCTGGCAAGAGCAGGAAGAGGAGGAAGTGTTTCAGGTCCAATGAAAAATTTAAAGGATGTAATCATGTGAGTCAGTTAAGAGGCTTAATTGTTCCTGCAAGTTCACCTAGTGTAGAGCAGCTGAGGCCGGTATACAAGACTTTCCTGCACATATAGCCTAACAGTTATTATTGTGCAAGTTTTTTTTTGTCATGCAAGCACAGTTCTGGGTGAAGTGCCACTTGGAAATGCATTTCTCACACACCCAGCACTTAAATTGAGGTTCTGAAACTATTTGCATGTGATATCCCTACAAATGGAGGGCAATTGCACCAGGGAGATTGTGTGGGACCTGAGGGAGTCTGCCCCGGGATCTGTGAAGTTGCTGTAATATTATGATCTAAACTATTGCCTGCAGCAATTCTATATCTCAACACTGCCCCTGCTCGTCGTCCTCTGCTGTCAGTCAGAGGACCAGAGGGCCAGTGGCAAAGTGTGTATGTGTGCATCTTGCAGGTATGTGTTTTTAAATGCACAGCAGTGAGTGCGAAGAGGGGTCTTCATGTCATTCCCGCCGCTGTAAGGGATCTTACATGTTCATTCAGTCAGCATAAAAACCTCACTAACGCCAGCAAGTGGGCGTGCCCTCGGGAGCCCGAGGGGATGAAGAAACCTGAATCCATTCAATAAAAATGAAACAGATAAGACACCCGAGCTACTGCGGCTGAAATGCAAGCGAAGCAGGAACCGTCTGATCCTGCCAGCTCTCCTGAGGTCATAATCTGGAATAAAGGAAGATGGGAAGAATTTCAGGTGCCTCAGGGGTTGGAGGGTGGCAATGTGGGAAGAGGAGGTCTGGAAGAAAGAGGACTATTTTGTTTAACCACTATAAAATTAGGTGTTAAAATGGCCACCCTCATTCAATGTCAATGTCAGCGTAGCGTTGGTTGAGATCAAAAGTGACTGTCTTTTTATCCTTTAATTATCCTTTTATGAGGTCTCCCGACTAGAAGCAGAGATAGAAAAAAAGCTATACCTGTCATTTCAAGACTGCTTAGATAAATTAGACAATCATCCACTCAGTGTGTTTGCTTCCTTAAGTATAAGATACTGTGTGTGTATTCAATGTTAAAGCCTGTGAATGCAGGTAAAAGTACATGTACTGACGAAGGTTTTTTCCGAAGACAGAGTGTAGAGTCATAACAGAGGCAATTTCTTGGTCTTCATTTAGGGAAAAGTCAGTCTCTAAAATCAGAATCATTTTAGCTTCAGACAAGATCTGCTCTCTGTAATGGCTCCATTATGACATTGAGCTCCCTGTTGGTTTTCCATTATCCAGATGATAAGAAGCAATATTAGTTTCCTTCCCTGTCATCTCTGAGGTAAATAGCAGTGAAAAGAAAAAGAAAAACATTTCTATCCCCTGTGACCTTGGGGACCATATACGACATGATATGAATTATTTTTTCATCCAAATTATGGAAATTAAGTTCATGAGGTCAGGACAGAAAAACGTACAGCATGCATTATATATGCAAAAGTCACATGTAGCAGGGGAGCCATCCAAGATAAATCAGGTCTGATGACAGATCTGAGCAAAAGGATCTTGTAGACATTTTATTGTTTTTTGGCCTAAAGGAAGACGAGAGGGATACAGTGCACACAAAAACATCAAGATTATAACTACAAGAAATTACTGTGTGAGTACAGCATGTAGAGCTGGGTATCATTGAAACAATTATGATACTAGTACCAATACCAGTAGCCTCAAAGTGATACAGATGCCAATAGAATTCTTCATTTGCATAGTAATGTAATCATATGTAGACACAGACTCTTTGGGGCTCTCCCAGTGACAGCGTGTAACAAAAACAGACCCTGCTAAAGTTCATTGCAGCAGAGTGATTCAGTTCCATTAGTATCAGAGGGCAGTTTTAGCAAAGGCACCGCCAGTTTGCGTTTGCTCTTGACAACTCAGATTTCGGAGGGTTCCTGCGGTCCCTGCTTGCCATTTCCTTTTGAATGGCTCATGGATCCGCAGCTTCGGTTTTATTGGGGTGCTTTTTTGTCATCTGCCAACACATTCTCACTCCAGCCTCCTCACATATTTACATTTGGTCAGGCACTTTCTAGGCCCAGATACGACATGCAAGGTACCCTGAGTGTGTTGGTTGGTGATGTTCTGGGATGTCTGCCTGTTACATGCATTGTGTCCTTTCAAAATACACTTACGTTTCCACAGGAAATTTAACCTTTACATACAGTGTCTTTCAAAATGAATGCACATCGGTACAATACCTTCAACAACAAACGCACGTGGTTAGGTTTATGAAAAAAGAAGGTCTGGCTTTATAAGCTTGCGGTACGCGAACACTGCTCTCCCGGGTGAAAGTCCGTGTTTGTTGGACCTATCCACCGCCCCTGCTACCTGCCCCACTCTGACTTTCATCACCTTAACTTTTGTTCTTGTCCCGCTGCACTTCACTCTGACGCTGCCAGGCGCTGTTAAACTTTAACGTTAACCGCCGTGTATCATGCTGACGTTAAAGGATGCCTTTTTTTGTTGCTGTCTGACGCCGCAAGTCACTGCCCAAGCGCTGGATTTCGACACCTTCGGAGAGAGACCGGGTTGCTTCTGCAAATTTCTTGACTCTAATATCTCAGTTCACCAAAACACTTAAAAATGTGTCCTTGTCCATAAAATCCTCTGCACTCGTATTTTAGGATGCCCATTTTGCTGTTGGAAACGTAGCTAGTTTGCAATACGAGCAAAGAGAACAAGAAAGCTCTGTTTTTGAGCAGCATCTAGAGTGCACCCCCTGGCCACCTGGAGGCAAAATCGAAATGATACATTTTAGTCCTTCCAGCTACATCACTGTCATGTCAAATGATGATGCTAGAAGGAAGAAGAACAATAGATTTTGCAGCTGCCGAACTCCACTTTCTTAGTCAGTGCAGCTCACACTGAGGATTTTATTGCTTCAATGGACTACAGTTACCATTACAACTGATTGGACATCCACAATAAACGTGTCAAATTTTCCTTTTAGTAATCAACACTGTGTTGAGGTAAGGCCCTGACTCTTCACCTCTCCTGTCAGCAATTAGTTCATCGGATCACGTTCGACCTTCAGATCTTCAGGGATCTGAGGGATTTCTACATCTATGGCAGCTATACTCCTGCCACACTCCGAGCCAAAAATATGTAAAATATCAGAATAATAGGCAGATATTTTTGTGTGCATGCTTTTGTGAAACACTGAAGTAGCATAAACCCTCCTGAAAACAGCAGCAGTTGCTGATTGAAGGGTTGACGAGAGGAAAGGAGTCTTTCCATATTTCAGAAATTTCTGGTATATTTGTCATTAACTGTTGCAAAGCTGATTTCTTCTTGAAACCACAGGAGCTCTAAACTGAAGATAAGTCTTGCATCTTTGATCTAAGAGGGTGATCTTTGATCATATCGTACAGTTGCAACGTTTCTACCCGGTGGTGTCTTTTCCTTATGAATTCTTCTTACCTCTACCACCAATGCACAAACACTCATATGAACACACACACACACACACACACACACACACACACAAACCAACACAAACTACATACGTTTTCAGGCTAGCATAGGAATATGAGAAAATGTGACATTTACATTGTGAGTTTCATTTTGTCAGGCCCAGGGAGTGGATCTGCTCCTCACGTATTCGGGTAACGACAGCCATCGCAGAGGTACTTGTGGTTAATTGCACCAAGTATAAGAGAGACCAGGGGGAAGAACCGCGGGATGTTGAAACACAAATGGTGAAAAAATAGGGTAGGAGTGGGAGTTTGAGACAGACAGAGAAGGAAAGAGAGGTAGATTTAACCAAGTGAAGGTTGACTGTGAGGAACAGAGCGAAAAACACCTGAGAGAATAAAATGATAACCAGGTGTGATATTTCTTTTTCCACATTTTATTTCTTCAGTGACATGTTATTCCCTGAAAACTTTTTATTGCTTTCCCTTTGCTTGTTATATAGCAGCATGAACATTGAATTAGTCATATGCCTCGGAAGTAGGCCAAGACCTGCAGCGCACCTGTCCTTTTGATTGACTTCGAAATGTACAGTGATCCATGAATAAATGTGTGCACCTACATGCACACAAGCACATGCACAAACACAACACACACGGGGGAAATAATGGATTTGCTGCCGGAACATAAATGAACACTTGCCCTTTGATACTGTTGTAGCTGTCAGAAGCTAGGCAGCATCATTGATGCAATGGAGAGAAATCCCAGCAGTTTGATGTTTATTTGTTGTGGAGTTGGTGACAGCACAAGCCCGAGAAATTAATTTATTTAATCAGAGAATGGGTCTAGTCCAATGCACAGCTGCCACCAGTTACTGTTTTTCATCATGGCCCTGTGAACAGGACATCACTTCGAGGAACACAATTCACTTAATTGAAACACTTGTAAACGGAACAGTAAAGAAAATAGAAGAGCCCTCCTCCTAAATGTCATTTCATACACTAAAGTCCAGCACTATGAGTTTGTCAAACTAAGAAAATCGATTTGAACTCTCTCTCTTTTACGCAAGACACATAAACTCACACACTTCCACACAAAGGGTAACCCCCCTCGCTCCCAAGCCAGAACTCGTGCATGACACTGTGGGGCATTCTGGAAAAAGGGTAATCTGAACCATTAAATCATCACTGACAGAGCAAGTGGGAGGCAGATACACTCGAAAGGTTAAAGGACACTGAAGGCACATTTTAGTCATATCACACACCTTGGAGCTCTCTAGGCCATTTGTACAATCAATAACTGGATTTGAAACCGCAGGGGAAAGCTTTTTGTTTGAGTTTATGGCCTCTTTTAGAACAATGGTATTTATGGCAATAATATATCTTGCATGACACTGTATCATACAAAAAGTCCCATAACTACTGCAGGCAGTATTAAAATGATTTTAAAGTAAAGTTGTAAAATTCCATTAACTTTTCAAGGCACAAAGGTTAACATCTAAAATGTCATACACAGCTTTTCTGCATTTTCATATGGACTGTGTTTGTGAATAAACACATACCTGCCTAGAAAACTTAAACCTTTGTTGTTTTGACAGTTGTTATTAATCTGTGATAGGATTTACAACCTTAAATGGCAAGGTCTTATTTCTAACATACTGGCTTTAATAAAGTGCCAATGTGTGAGATTTTACTATCTTTCAAATTTTGATTTGGTTTGCAGAAAAGTGAGATAGTCCTAATGAGAGCTGATTCATAAAATCACAGAATTGGAAAACTATAAATCATAAAATCAAATAGCCTACAGATGCAGCAGCGTGAAGTGTAAATAAAAAGTAAAAGCGTAAAAAGAAAGACTTTCAGACCTGTGTCCGGAAGTCAGAGTTAGAAAAGGGCTAAAGTGAACAGATCCGTTTTCAGCCTTCTTTTAAAAATATTTAGCGAGCTGGCTTCCCTGATATCTCTAGGTAGTGTGTTCCACAGCTTTGGGGCACCGTTGACAAAGGCTGCATCCCTGATCTTCTTCCAGCTGTAGTTGGGAACCTCCAGTAAACCAGCAGCAGATGATTGCAGTGTTCTCGGAGGGAAATAGTTAACAAGGGAGTTAGCAATGTAGCTCGGTCCCAGCCCATTTAGGGCATTGTGTGCAAGGAGGAGGAGCTTAAAATCAATTCTAAATGGACATAAGAAAAAATGTCAGTCAATAGCAAACTATTTCAATCAGTTCTAATAACATTTTACGAGCTAATTGCTAATTTCTTTGCTCGTGGTGACAATTGTTGTCCAGTGGTTTATTGGTGCCAGTGTAAATGACAGGTGGTTAAGCCCCGCCTACCCCCAGTTACTGTTACTACATTTGCAAAGCGTTCTTTTCTGGCATGGCACATGTGCTTTACCATGAAAACATGTACATGTGTTACAATAATCATGGAAATATACTGATACCAATGTTTAAAGTAAAAATTGCGCCAATTGCCAACACAGATGTCTTTATATTGGTGTGCCCCCCCCCCCCCCCTGAAAAGTTTTAAGGTCATTCAGTTTTTCATTACACTAGCCAAACTTTGAATGAGCACAAATTCAATGATAAACATTTATGAAATAACCTTTAACATAACCTTCTTTCACATGAAAAACATCTTTAAAAAATAAGCACAACTCTTTTTCACTATATACAATACATCATAACTCCCTCTCATATCTATTTTATAGTGCTGTAAAAACATCAACACATTCCTCCTTCAAACAGCTGTTTTTATTCAAGTTTCTTGCCAAAAGCTACATTTCACAAGATTACATTGAACACCTCATGAGAATAATTTACATTCCCCTAATACTAATTTTTACTGAATGGAGCTTGAAAACTTTACAATGTAAATCACCTGCATTTTTGCTAACAAAATAAAATGCATGTTTTGGGGAAGTACTGAGCATATGACTGGATAAATGAGACTTGACTTATACTGCACAGGTTGTGTGAGAGTTGTAAATGGATATTTTGATATAGTTCTTGCGTGGCTCCCTATCAATCATTAAATCAATATCTTAGCCATTTTCCGTGAGATGTGCAAGGAATGCAAAGGACATCTCAATGGTTGATAACTCCGACACTCAGCAACTCACACCAGAACAATCTAGTTTGACAGATAGAACTACAAGAGAAATGAAAAATATGTATTTTTGATTTTGAGGTAGGGCGACAGGGTGATGCAGTGGTTAGCACTGTCGCCTCACAGCAAGAGGTTTGCATGTTCTCCCTGTGTCAGCGTGGGTTTTCTCTGGGTACTCCAGCTTCCTCCCACAGTTCAAAGACATGCAGGTTAATTGGTGACTCTAAATTGCCCATAGGTGTGAATATGAGTGTGAATGGTTGTCTGTCTCTATGTGTTAGCCCTGTGATAGTCTGGCGACCTGTCCAGGGTGTACCCTGCCTCTCGCCCAATGTCAGCTGGGATAGATTCCAGCCCCCCGTAACCCTCAAGAGGATAAGTGGTTACAAAATGGATGGATGGATTTTGAGGTAGCTGTCCTTTTAAACACTATGGTATGGCTTTTACTGCAGCCCATGCACACTGTCTCAGCATGTGTAAAATCTATGTCCTGCTCGGCCTGTCTCGCCTAGTTATGGTTGCTAAACTGTGATTGGGCAATTGGGGTGGGGTATAGCAAGCATAATTTCAATTTCAGTTGAGCCAAGTGCGTGAACTTTCCCACATGGTTTTGTTCTTCACTGTCATCCCTGACACTTCATCCTGCACGGCTGCTGGCAGCTTATCAATCATAAATACATGATATATGGGGCCATAAAGAACAGAAAAGGGGAAAAAGGAGGATGTGGGCTGAAGAGAGACAAAGAGAGCGACATAAATACTTAAGTATGTGTGAGTGCATGTTGTGCAAGATTTTGTGTGATACCTTTCATCTTTTTGTGTATGCGTTCATGTGTTTGTCCATGTGTGCAGTCAAGCATACCTGGCCGTGTGTGTATATAAGCTAGCGAGAGGCACACCTGCAACCTGTGATGGAATAGCCTGAAGGCCATTGGATGGTGTGACAGGAAAGGGAAAAGAAGAGGAGGGAAGGAGGATGGGAGAGGGTTATAAGGGTAGTCGGATCAGTGACAGGCAGGAGCTCCCTCCCCAGAGAGAGGCCATTACAGGGGAGCGGGGGGGGGTGGTGAAGAGGGGACACGTTGGCGGGGCCTGCCACCGAGCTTATTGGCAATCTGTTAGCAAGGCCGCCGGCAGGAGGGGGAATAACAGGTCCAGGGACAGAAGAGTGCCTGCAAGAAAAGAAAAATCTACTCTCCTCAGGATTCCTAGCAATGAGAGAGAGATATGTGGAGTGGGTGGTGGTGAGGGGGTCAACAGTCGACAGGATCAGAGCAGGACAGGAGAGGTGAGAGTGGGGGAGAATATATAGTGGCATTTTGTTACTGTGGAGGCCGGTTGGGAATGTCCCAACACCGGGATTGGCATTTGAATTTAGTGCAATACAAGAGAGGTGAGGGAGGTGATTTTGTGTCTGGAAGGAGATTGTGAGCACAGAGCATGAAGATGAATTACAAAGAGAGGCATTAGAATGGAGGGGAAATAAATCAAAAGGTGTGATTGTGTGTCCACTGAAAAGTAAATTAACCTCTTAGGCAGAACAACAAGGCAGATCCCATTTTCATCTTGTGCTACATACAGTTACTGACCTGTTGCTGCTTACAGTGTCATGTGTGTTTTGTCATGTATATGTGTTGCAACCCTTTTTATGGTATGTGAACGAGACAGAATTTTGCTCTTGATATGAAGTATTGACATTTATGGGGCTGTAGTAAAAGAAAAAAATACTGGTTGACTGAAATTAACCTTCCCTTCAACCAATCGATTTGTTGACGAAGAGCAAAAATACCTGCAAGCTATGTCTATATTAACCAAATCGGCCACAGAGCACTAAGTACACTCTTCCTGGAAGTGCTGTGTGTCCACCAAAGTGTTTTTTCCTGTGGCATATTTTATTTGTATGTTCAACTTTGGATAAAGCAGTGCTTTTCATTGTCACTTTCTATCCAGCTGTCCAATTACAGTGGAGGAGGGGCTGGACAAACACCACAAAGACCAACTGTCACATCCTACATCCACAAGTGCTGAACAACGACAATAAAAAAATAAAAAATAGGGGAAAAATTAACACTACATACTCCAGCTTTCCCTTCTTCCAGAGCAAGTACTCTACCTTGTGCCGACATTTTTATTTCTGTGGATATTCTGTATCATAGCAACCAGATGCAAACAAATGTCTCAGCTGAAAAAAACGCTGTGCCTCCAAAGCACTCTAGTGCTCCCAGCTGGACCTTAACAGGAGAGCACATGGTGTTTGCAACTGGGAAAAACCCCCACACTGCATTATGAAAGTATGAACACCTGCAAGCAACCAACCAATTGCCCAACCGACCTAAAGGTGTCAGCCCGTGACATTTGAGGCGTTTCTCAATCTGCGTTCTTGTGTACTTGTGTTCTTGTGGACGTGTGAAACGTCATCAGTCGCAGCCCAAATACTGTTCCAATTCAAAGTCCGCATCCAGCCAAGTACAGTCCAAATGCCCGGGTGTGAACTTGCTCTGCCCGTTCCATCAGGGATGCATCGGGAGGTGACTTGCGTGGACTTTTGACAGCCAGGTATCCCAGAATGCATTTCTCACAGACCAGTGGCAATGGCAGCCGTCCCTGGGAGTTTGTACTCCTGTGTCGAACTCGCCAAGTCCAAACTCCCAAGTGCACAGTCCAAACTTGGCGTACTTGGTATTGAGAAACGCCTTTGGGCTTGAAACTAGAGGTCAACTGATAGCGGATTTAAAGGGTCAGTATGATAGCAGTAGTTTGGAACAGGAACAAGCCAATAGGCAATTCAATGGCTGATATCTGACGTCATGTCAGCTGCCCCTAACATTACCTGAACATATAAGCAAAAGTGATATATAACTAAATTATTAAATAAATCTGGAACTGAACATCAGACTAACAGTAGTTTTTCTGCGCTATGATTTGTCCTCAAAGTCAACTTGAGATGCACAGGTACACAATGACATTACATTGACTTTGTGTGTGTGAAGCCTGAATGCAAAATGGTGATCAGATATAAGCAGTATTTCTGTGGGTTGTTTCTCAAATATGTATTTAAATCGCGTTTCAGAATTTTGTAATTGTTAAAAAAAAATCAAATGTAATTTGTAACAAGATACTTTAGAGCATTGTAATTTTGTATTTTCAAATAATTCATAAAACAATAAAAAGAAGACTAAGTCAAAACCAAGTATATGGCTGAACTGTCTGGGAAACACAGGACTTTTCTTTTGAAACAGGATGTGGCAGCATTCACTCAGTCAGTAACTCAGATTTTGCTCTAGGACTACCAGCAGTCACAATCAATCTAAAAACCTAATGTAAATACAGGTCAAAATAAAGAACAATGCAGTTAGACACAGTCACACAGCAGAGGGGACCTGTTTTATCTGGAGCTGTATGAGCTCATCAGCACGTTTTTTGCCGGTAATGATAGTTAACCTCTTTTACTCTACCCCCATTTTGTAGCCCAAATTAAAATGACTGTAGCTTCTGAACCGCTCTGACTACATGCATGCATGAGGTCTTGCCAGAAAGAAAACTCTCTGAAGTTTCTTGTGAAAGTGTCAGACACACTCTAGGTGATACAGAGTCAGAGTAATGGGCCTCTGAAGTCAGTAAAAAATTGAAGATTTTGCCTAAAATAAAATAAAAAATGTTTTTCAAGATGAATAACTGTCTGTGGCTTCATCTGATCAGGTAAATGACACTGTGGGGCTGTAGGCACACTATCAATGAACATCTGCGGTGTTTTTTCCATTAAAAGATCCACCGGAGCTCCAAATGACAAGTTGGTCACTCGACTTCAAAACAGTACAATCAGTGATCAAACAACACTCAGCCCGCTTCAAACATTGTACCTTCTTGAAATCAGGTGTGATTATGATAGCTGTTGTTGTTTTTGACACAGAAATACCATAAAATATCACCAAATAAAGCCATGTGAAACGTGAAAGTTATGATCCCACTTTCTAGACAGTATATCTCAGCCAAAAATAGTGGTAGGAGTGAGACTCCACATAAGATCGCGAGTAATCCTTTAACTTTTCCGGTCGAAAAACGGCATGACATGACGATTTTGGACTTTTTGTGTTTAGGCTGCTCTGGTGCGAAATCCATAATAAATTAAATAAAAACAATATTATTTTTGAAAAGTCGAGAGCTTCCTGAATCCGGCAATACCAAACATCACATGGTTTGATGACGTAGTGCACCTGTGAGATACCATTTAACAGAGGAGGGGGGGAGCGAGGACGTCGGCGTCCTGGCGGAGTTATTAACCCTATGGGCCCGAACGACACATAGTGCGTCAAAAATTCACACCTGTTCTTCTCTGTTGATTTTCTCCGCGACCTTGCGTCATAGCGATAAGCCACACATATCACGTGAAACAGCGGAATTGTAGCTTTCCGACAAGGCCAAGCACTTGTCGGTAGTCCAATGTTTTCATAGCGAAAAAAAATGATAAAGTTACACTAAAATTATGTATAACAGAGCTTTCATACAGCTCTGCACACACATTACTCTTGGATGGCAATCATTTTCCGCCTGGCACAAACCACATGTTTGGACAGCTGTGAAGTGACAGAATGTCCCACCATCATGGTTCTTATATTGCCAGATTCCAGAGAGTCTCCCCTCTTCATATATGGCAGAATATGTCATTTTCCAACTTGCTATGGTGAGATACATGTAAAAATGTAAGAATTTAGTCACACAGATTTGTTTTTTTTCATTGATATAAAAATTAATATAAAATACAGGCACATAGAAGGACATGTAATGATGGCAAATCTGGTTAGCCCAGATTGTCCTGAAAAAAACAAGATATAGCATGTGTATGTAGCCTTTATAATGACTGTGATATGAGCTTAGAAGTAAAGGCAGTAAAAATACCCCAAAAACGCCTAGGGCCCATAGGGTTAATCAAATGTCCTATGGGTGTCAGTTAATCGGCCAAACCAATAAACCTTGAGTTGAAACAAGCAAAGTAAAGATTCAAAACGTCCACATTAAGGAACCTTAAAACTCTGTGAAGAGTGATGGATGTTCACTAATGCTTGATTCACACTAGACGCAAAGGTGCTCCTATTTGTTAACTGTCGCGCAGCCGCCTGTCAGCAATCATTGAGCCGTTCACACCTGAAGCACATTTCTCTGTGACGGTCAGCAAGTCATTCTGCTCTCTACTCATTTAAATCACATGTAGAGCTCTTTCACTGTCTGCTTGTGTGTGTGTGTGTGTGTGTGTGTGTGTGTGTGTCTCGTCTCTCTCTGTGTGTTTAAACACAACTGATGAATATGTGGAAGCACGGGATGCATATTCTATTTATCATAATAAGATAATTTATAGCTATCATACCTAATATATCCTGTATATCGTTTACAACACATTATCAGTGTGTTTTCTTGCTGGATTTGCTCGCAACTCACTGGAAAAAATAGACCAGATGCCAAAACTATGACTGTAGATCACATGCCAGCCAGGGTGCTGCACCACATTCAGTGTGAACAGCCCAATCGGTCAACATGGGTGCTGAAAGCAAGCGGGCAGCACTCCTTGGAAAATCGTCGTGGCACTTCCACATCCACTGAGAACCTGGCGTTACTTTGCTTTCTCTTCATACTTCCTCCCTTTTTTATCGTTGCCTAGTTTTGCCTCCAAGGCCTTTACGAGCTGTGCAGTCTGACACAGGCCTCAGGGTTTTTGCATAACGGAATACATCTAGCAGTAGAAAAAAAACTATTTTGCATTAATTTCATCTGTGCTGCAGTTGATGTACTGTAAGTAAGGTGTGATTTGAATCCTCTGCACACTTCTACTTGACATGCTGTAATGATATAAGACTGATTAAGTGTGTCAGTGGGTACAGTATGTCACTGGAAGAGGAGTAAGAAGAACCAGTGGACGACAAATGCAGGTTGAATACTGAAACCTCAGCCAGGTTTATTTGCATTTGACATATCTAAACCTGGCAATAAAAATGTCACTGCCTTGTCACCATATATATGTATATATATATGGTGCTGGGAAAGAAGCAATAAGAAGACTTGGCTGGTAATGCGATGAAATATAGACAGAGAGGGAAAATTGGAGGAATAGCCATGAGTTAGGAGAAGTAGGATAACATCTCTCATAACCATTCAAAACAGGCACATTATTGCTGCCTATTTTCACACTGTTTGATATACAGTCAGATACTGCGCTGCTTTGTGCAGTCTTTCATGTCATTGTTTCCAGTGATTTCACTTTCCTAGATGAAATTAATGATGTCCAAGGGGGAGATGAGAGACATCAATCAACAGCTGAGCTGACAGGCAACCTTATAGGTGAATTACCCGCACTTACTGTAGGTAATGTCACATTACCATAACGTTTTTGCTGAACCTCCTCCTTAGAGCCACCTACTAGAAGCCAGGTCTGGTCTCATGAGCCAAGGTTTCCCAGAGAATTATTGATTCTGTCACATAACCCAATTTTTCAAAGACCTTGCTCCATGGGGAAGGAAGAAAAGGGGAGAAAAGAAACGTTACCCCATGCCGCCAACAAGGAGTAATTTTTCTCTCTAACTGATGAGGAGGGAGCATATTTCCATTCCGAATGGGCTTGGAGTTATTAGTCTGGTTGGTGGGTATTTTGTCACTGTCATAAGCACAGTGAGAATTAATTGTTGAAATGGTGCCCCATGAGCCACCTTGTGGGGTGCAAATGACATTTTCTTAACCTAAGGACCTTAATCAAAAGCAACAAGGTGGAGCACACCTACAAAGTGTTTTTAAGCAGTGCCAACAGGTGCAGGCTGACACCAGTTTGGAAAGTCAGCAGGACTGGCTGCTAACATAGGATTAGAGCAAGTCTGAACTGCTCATGATTTACCATTTGTGTCCTCTGGCAAACAACCAAAGTTAAGGCTTTAAATTGGTCCAAAACCCCCTAGAAAATGGAGCTACATTTAAAATCATAGTCATGTCCTTGTACAGTTTGTGCTGCAGAAATGAACAATACTTTGTAGATGAATGTGTTTTTTACAGTTATACACTGAAAAGGCACTTTTTTCACAAGTTTGAATTTAAGTTCTAAAGCTTTTTATATTCACTCAAAATACTCCATCCATCCAATCTTGCTTGCAAATTTGCTAGAATTGGTTTGAGCACCCTCTTTTCCAAAATAATCCATCCACCTGACAGGTGTGTCATATTAAGATGCTGATTAAGAGTATAATTCAACACTGGTGTGACTTGAAATGGTCACAATAAAAAGCAATTCAACATCACACAATACAATACCACATATATTGCAAGTTTTGAGGGCATGCAATCGGCATGCTGACTTCAGAAATGTCTGCTGTTGCCTGTGAACTAAATTTTCATTTCACTACTATAAGCAACCAGTGCCATTTCTATGAATTTGGCAGTACATCCAACCAGCCTCACAACCACAGGACCCTGTGTAACAACACCAGCCCAGGACCTCCACATCCAGCATCTTTATTAAACCTAAAGCAAAGAATTTCTCCACAAGCTGTCTGAAACCGTATCAGGGAAGTTCATCTGGATGCTTGTTGTCCGCTGCAGAACCTTGATCTGACAACTGTTTGTTGTTGTTACCAACTTGAATGGACAATTGCTAATGTTAAATGGCGTTTGGCACTTTGGGGAAGTGTTCTCTTTACGCGTCATGAGGGTGTCATTGCTTATGCCAGCGTTGTGAACGAGTGCCTCATGCTGGTAGTAAGGGCTAAAACAAGCTACGGAAAACAAACATATGCCCCTTTTACACTGTCAGATTTTCCGCGAATGTTGGGCCATTTTGCCGGCAAGCTGCGAGCGTTTTGACACACAGAGCTGGACTGGCGAGTTGATCCGAAATGCCCAATTTTCTGCCTCGTAGGGTAGTCATATTGGGAACTGCCCATTGGTTCGACAGCCCATTGGTTCGACATCCCATTGTTCCGACCATATTAAACTCATTGTTCCTAAGTCCGTTCCAAAATCATCATGATGCCCTGTGGTTAAGGTCTGATTAGGTTTAGGCACAAAAACCACTTGGTTAGGGTCAGGAAAAGATCATGGTGTNGGAAACAGCTGATAGCAGAAATTAGCGAGCAGCTAGTAGCAAGAGGGAAACGCAAACCTGACAGACACTGTAAAGTTGAGCAACTGGGGAGACAAAGAATTGCGCACCCTCCTTGCCCTTGCAAACGAAGAGGCCATTAACCGTCAGATGACGGGAACGGTGAAGAACGGGCCGACTTACGAGAGAATCACCAAAGGACTGACCAGCCGGGCTTCCCTCCCACGTCACTGTTTACATCACACGGTGAGCTACACATTTTGTTACTTGCTCACGCCCCCCATTGCCCCAAAAAAGGCACGTTCTGTAAGTAGGTAGGCGGCATTTTGCATGGATTTGCATGCACTACTGCCAATGCTGAAAAAAGACTGATTGGGCTTTCCTGCAATTTTTTACAACTCCTATTTGCTGCTCCGGATCGGCGTGTATGACAGCAATGTCTGCCAATATCCAGCAACATCACACAGCCATGGAAGAGGTGTGAGCTAACATCCCACAGACCACAATCAACAACCTGATCGACTCTGTGCAAAGGAATTGTGTCACACTGTTTTAATGGTGGTCACACCAGATACTGACTAATTATTTGGGGTACCTGTGACCAAAAATATGCATTTCTTAAGCCCTATAATTTAAAAACTCACATTTAACTAGTCCAAGGCACACCTGTGTAGTAATGATGCTGTTTAATCAGCCACACCTGTGAGATGGATGGATTATCTTGGAAACGGAGAAGTCTTCTGTGTGGATGGCAAAAGTCATAGATATTTAATTGAAACCTGTGAAAAATGGGAGCCAAATCAAGTGTCGTGTGTATGATTCATTTAGTGTACATCAGGGAAATATAACAGGCTCGCTCAAAAGCACGACAGGTGTTGACTTAAGAGTGTGGGTGGAACATTTTGTATTGCCCTTCCATTCACAACAAGTCACTTGAAATTTAATCATGTGCTTAATTAACAATTGTAAACACTTAATTGCCAATATTAGTTCAGAGTCTGTGCCTGAATGACTTTCACACTTGATAAATAGTTGTGTGAAATACGATAAGTTGGGTGAAGTGGAATATAAAAAAAACTAATTTGATGCTCATGAATACAATCCAATTAACCTCCTTGAGGCTTTTAATATTTACAGCATGGGAGAAATAACACGATTCAAGACCTCAGGAAAAAGCTGCAGCGACTAAAAGCATACAGGGAGAAATCAGCAACCCTGCAGAAAACTGGTATGTAATTTGCTCCTCTTGTTCTGGAAATTATTGTGCTAATTTCAAATACAGGCTTTGTGAGGATTTCACAAAAGAAATATTCAACACATGATATACAAGTGGAAGTATCATCATTAAAGTGTTGTCTGCTCTAACATTTTGTCTCCTCCGTAACTTAAACTGGACTCTTATTTCACTATTAGCTCCTTTCGTGAATGTTCCCACTCAGTGATACTAATTGACCCCTGTAATACTCTCTATCTTTATCCCTCCCTCCTTTCCTTCCTCCCTCCCTTCTGCCTCTATCACTGGCCTTGTCTGAAGGGGTAAATAATTGATGCCCCTCTCTCGCATTGTGAGAAATTTATGAATAGAAGCAGGGATGGTTGTATTTTTCTCCCCAACTTCTCAGTAGCCTCTCTCGGACTTATCTATGTATCCGCACCAAGGTCAAAATAAGTGTATATTTTATAAAGATGGATCACTTGAGCAAAACTCTTGTATTCAGACCTGGCCAGCACCTTCCATGCCCAGATGCTTTCTGGCCTTACCGAGCCCCAGGACGGCCATTTCTCACGTGTGTGTGTGCAGACATGCCTTCGACTACAAAATATGGAACACCTGATTTATGCTCTAAGCCTACCATAGCAACATCTTATAACCAAGTACTAGGAAGGCACTGATGTAAACACAAATATAAATAAAACATCCATTTGACCAAAAGCTTTGGGCTCTCTAACCTACTACAATGTCACCACGAGTATCAGTGCTGTCTTTAAAAGTGTACTGTCTTCTAAAGAGTGATTTGTTTTGCTGCAGTGTACAGTTGTGAGGTGCTGAAAGTTTCATCCAAATATTGCCAAGGATTGTCAAAAGAGAAAGAAAAATAAGTTCTCACAGTATCTTCCAAAATACATTTTTAAAAAAGGCCTCCGTGAACTGTACCATGGCACGGTCTTCAATCACACTTAGCGACAGACAGGGAATTATAGATATCCCCCACTGCTATCTGCTAACATCTGTCAGCTCATGGGTGTATTTTAGGCTAGCTGTACAAAGTCAAGTCAACTTCAGCACAGAGAGAGAAAAAAATAAAAATCCTACAGTGCAAATATCCCCAGTGAGACTCAAAATAGAGAGACCTCGAGCCACTTTTAATCCCAATACTTCACGTATCATTTCTGTTGTTAAGAAAATAATTTTAGAGTGTGAAATTTACTTTCTAGTTGCTGAATTTGAAGAGCTGTGAGTAGGTGCACTTTTCAACAAGGTAGAAATGATGCTTTTAAATAAACTCCAGCAGCAGAGAGTCTTTCACTGGGTTGCATAATTGCACTGCAGCCAGAGAAGTCAAGTTGATTAAAAAACAAGCAAACAAATGTTGACCAAAATACTTGACAGAGAAATTAGTAACAGATAAGTAAAATAATTAGATACATTAGTGACAACATAAGTGCAATACACAAACAGTATAAAAGCACCCATTTAATGAGATAATAACTGCAGAGACTCAAAGACCCCTGGGAGAATGATGGCTGATTTAAGTGTAATTTTATTGTAACTTTCACTATGGGAGACAGAGGCTATTTCCACACAAAGCCTGCTAAAATAGTTACAGTGGTTCATAAAGTTCATTCAAATAAATACAATAAGTTTGTGCTCTAGAGAAAGGATCAGCACTCAGTGAATAACCTCCTAAGCCCTATGATAAGCTATTATGGCAAGGCTTAACTATACAGACCAGTGAGCAGTGATAACTAGCATGTCTTTGGGGTCATCAGGTGGGAACCTCCCTTCACCAGTGTTTCGTCTAGTTGGTCACACGACACCTCTAGGAGGCTAGACAGTGATCTCTGGCGTCCCAGAGACACTCCCCTAATGCCAGCTCTCACTGCTCCCCACACCAACCCAACAACCTCCTTTACCTTACTTACACATGATTTTCTCAGCCCAAACAGCACTGCCACCTTCAACAAACCCAGGCTCCATTTATGCGAGCTCCAGGTAGTGACAGTGTTGATACTACCTTTCCTAGCACATTCACCATACCCTATTTCATACGTTACATAGCATAACTCCAATATAAGCTAAAGTTAAAGGAGATAGAGAAGATAAACTCACAGGCTTTCTCAGCCCAAACAGCACTGCCACCTTCAACAAACCCAGGCTCCGTACATGCGAGCTCCAGGTAGAGACAGTGCCGATACTACCTTTCTTAGCACATTCACCATACTCTATTTCACATTCTACGTAGCATAACTCCAATATAAGCTAAAGTTAAAGGAGATAGAGAAGATAGACTCACAGGATCAGCAAACACACTCACCTTGCAGCATGGTCTCAAACAAAAGGGATTCAAATAGGCCAACCCCACACTTAAATAACCTTCCTCTTCCTGGATTTTCTCCTGAGAGGACTGATTGGTGGATCTCTCCACCTTTGTATTTAGGCCTACACCTTGTCAACACCTGGCTAGAATACATCACAAACCACCATCTGAGGTGGTTTTATTAATCGGATTTCAATTTATCTAGAGTGGATCTTCTTTTTTGAGATCAGACAAACAGTTGATCTGTCCAAGACACTATGTAAGTGCACAGTAAATGTGGTCAAAAACAGTAGTAACAATCGGGGTATTGAGAGTGGATGTTAAGGTGGCACTGAAGAGGGGAAACTTGTCAGTGAGCAGCAAATAAAGTTTCACAAAGGCATTCAGCCAGGGTTGGGCCATTGTCCATCGTCAACGGCTGACATTCATCAACCACTGAGCCCAACTTCGTCCACACCAACCCCAGGGGGCGGGTTTAGGTGGCACTAATGGCATTCATTGCATGCTTAAAGAGTAACAATTATCTTGGGAGTTCAACTGAAGGCGGACATCAAGTACAGCACTTAAGAACTGAAGCAAATGTTATTTGAAGGAGTGTCAGCAAGACGCCGCAAGTATGAAGAATGGGTTTGTACTAATTATTGTAATTGCTCTTAGCCACTGATTTACTAGAGGAAAAAAAAAACAGATTATTTAATCACACTACCTACCACGTGATGCTATTACCTCTAGATGGGCGAAGTGGTCCCTTTTTTAGCAACCAAATCTGTGGCTGCCATCATGAAGATGTACTTCCAGAACTGATCAATATCTGCTCACACACATCTGCTGGCCTTTTTTTTTAATTCACTAGAACATTCTATAGTTACATCGCTATAACCAACATTAATTATCACTATTTTTTTTATAATTAGATCATCTGCTTAATGGGCGGCACAGTGGTGTGGTGGTTAGCACTGTCGCCTTACAGCAACAGGGTTGCTGGTTCGATTACGGGTGTGGGAGCCCTTCTGTGCAGATTTTGCGTGTTCTCCCCGTGTCAGTGTGGGTTTTCTCCAGGTACTCCGGCTTCCTCCCACAGTCCAAAGACATGCAGGTTAATTGGTGACATTGTCCGTAGGTGTGAATGTAAGTGTGAATGGTTGTCTGTCTCTATGTGTCAGCCCTGCGATAGTCTGGCGACCTGTCCAGGGTGTACCCTGCCTCTCGCCCAATGTCAGCTGGGATAGGCTCCAGCCCCCCGTGACCCTCAAGAGGACAAGCAATTAGAAAATGGATGGATGGATGGATGGATGGATGGATCTGCTTAATGAGTTACCAAAGTTTTTAGGGTAGAGGGATGAAAGGTAAGGAAAGACTGGATGAGTACCTGAGGACGGGCCGTGAATGGATTCACATATTCAAAGTATTCATGTTCAAAATATATATTAATAATAATTAACATCCAACATATATACATACATAAAAAGTTTACAAGTATATTTAAAAACTCATAGTACCTTTTATTGGATAACACACTCCCTTAATCACAATTAAATGTTCAAATAGCTCCAACATGCCCACATAAAGTAAAAACAGTCAAAAAAAACAAATAAAGATGTCAGGAAAATAAACACAAATGTTTCATTTCTTAATGTATATTGTCCATATCAGTAGGGCTGCAACTGACAATAATTTTCCTATATTGATTTTTTTCCCCATTATTTTAGAAATCACTTAGCCTATAAAAGCTGACGCAGTATTGAAAAACATGTTCCCAGAGCTCAATCTATTTTCTGTGTTCGAGCAGAACTCAAAAGTATTACATTTGCAATGATTTAAAACAGAAAAACAACAACCATCATATTTAAGAGTGACTGTTTTTTGCTAGATGAATAATTTCAATCATAAACCAATTATCAAAATAGTTGGCTTTTAACTTTTGGTCAGTCAACTAATCAGTTACTCCACTGATCTTCTCAGCACTCACATACAGTGTAGAGTGAAATGCAGTGTCAACTAAGGCAAACTGTAATGGATGTCAGAATTAATTAAAACATGAGAGAGAGAGAAAGAGAGAGAGAGAGAGAGAGAGAGAGAGAGAGAGATGAAAAAGAATGAAAAATCTCATCTCATTTCCCTCACATCCCCATTTCTCACTCTGTCTTTCTCTCCTGCTAAAGATTAAAATGAACAAGCCCACCAGCAGCCTCGTTTACTCGCCTGGCTATTTTATAAAACTTTCCACACTGATTTTTAGTCTTACATCACATCACAAAACGGCACTAGATTACTTTGTTGTCAACAGACATTAATTAAACAGGCACATCCTCTCCACAAACCTTCCACGTGTTCCTCACCCACTTCCTCCCTCGCTTGTCATCCACAACTAATTCACCTGGCAGCCAAGTGTCAGGGGCCCTAAGTTGTGTATTGGTTAATGAAGCATGTAACCTGCATTTCTCCTGCCTCCACTTCCTGCCCTGGGTGACATGTGCTGCTCTTCTGTGCTCTCCAGTCCACACAGCATCAAGGGCAGGAGCACTGGGAGGCAGCTTAGTGCTCTCCGCCTTTCTCAACCATTCTTTTCAAGCCCTGCCAAAATACTCCCTGGGTACTGTATGCAACACTGCTCGCTGCCCAAACACAGTTTATGGAGGGCACATTCACACTAACATACTGTCTGTCAACACTGCTCGACTTTGTCATGCAGGTGTGGTGTTACTGTAATAGTGATGGGTCAATTCAAAGCTCACGTTCTTTTGATGCATATTTTAGAGTGAACGCTGGAGATGAAACGGCATGAACATTTTGTATTATGACTAAAATGGCCAAAGTTGACGTGACTTCGGCTAAATGGCGTTGTATCAGGCCAAATCTGGTTATGTGAGGAGAAGCAGTTGTTCTCGGACCTGGTTGTCTGAATGACAGGAAAACAGTTTCTTAAGTCACAGGAAACACCTTGTGTATTACAACACACTATAAATTGTTATGATGTGCTAACTCTTTGGCTTTCTTGTGAGTAAACCTTCAAATGTGCAACTTGTCTGAGCCTCTCTTATTTTAAGTCTTGTTTATGCTACAACATATTTTGGCATTATTGGCAGGATGGCCCTGGAAACAACATCCAGCTTGCTGCATCTCTTCTCTCTGTGCGACGAGCACATTGTGACCACATAAAAAAGGTAGGAGATCTTTTGATCTTTAATTCGTTGTGTGGCTTTGCCAGAGTTTGAAGAGACACAGCGACTGGTGTCAGAAATCCTCCTAAAAGAACTTTGAGGTTAATTGCAAATTGATCAAGAGATATGAAGGACTTTCACATTTGATTTTTAACATATGCATGTGCACTGCTTTATTGGGAACTGGGTTAAAGATAGCCTGTTTTGAAATGCTTGCTTGAGTTGTCTGTTTCACTGTAGATGAGAACAAGGAACCAGCAGCATCACTGTGTTTTCCAGCTGCATGCCCACTCTGTAAACACGGCGACAGCAAAACAACCCAATGTTGCATGCTGCGCCTGAATCTGGGAGACCGAGTGCGGTAATCAAACACTGCTGTAATGAAGCTCTAGCCAAAGTTCAGTCAGGAAGACAATACTTTTTCATGCTTAGGCTGTAACGTTCTTCCTCACCCATTCACTCCTTGCATGCATGCTCATGCTATATCTCTGGCTGTCAGTGTACAGGGCTGTCAGTCGAGTCATCCACAATCAACCAATAGCACAGCGGCACACATTCTCTGTCAGCCTATCATCTCAGTGCTCCTCATTTTAAGTATGGTTCTCTTTCTGCCCCCAGTCTTGTCATGCTTCTGCTGTGCGTACCTTCCACCTCCCCATCACCACCTAGTCTTCTCGGATGCAGCCTCTATTCATCTCAGTAGGCATCAACCAAAGTCATCAGCCAGCACCACCTCCACCAGTGTCTAGACTCCATACAGGGATTTATGTTGCTGACGCTCAGATGTCCCACAATCACAAATAATTTCCCTCTGGTGTTCAAGAACCAAAGACTCATGTTAAATCTTATTAGCACAAATAATATGTTAATCTGTACACTTATATTTTATTGCGAAACTGGCAAGCGTTTCTGGAACATACTAAAGCATTCAAAAAACAGGCATTAATCTAAATTGGCTCAGTGTCTGTGAGCCGGCATCACAGTGTGCAAATGTGCTTCCAAACATTAAACTAGGACTAGCACTAGGGACAAAATTATTGTCTTCCTTTCTTGGCACTGGCTTCGGTGCTTGTTGACATCTAATTGTGTGAGAAAACAAAAAAGTAGGGGGGGACTTAATCAACTATATTCCCAAGTCTAAACTCTTAAAAACCTGTCTATTTTCTGACAAAAAAACCCCCTCAAACTTTTCAAGTAAGTTTGAAGAAAATGAAGGAAAAAAAAAAGCTCCTTACTTGTGCTCTTTTTAATCTGCATTATTACAACAATTCTTGTAAGTGCGTCGGGCCCTTGTTATGATGACATGTTTACATTGAGGTGTTAAACCTGTCAACCTGGAGCACATAATTAATCCCTGTGGATTCCACCGCAAACAAAATGGATTTCATGTTGTTTGAGCTGTAAACAGACACACACATACATACCCAGACACCTTTTGAACGAGTAAGCTGAATCAATTATGCCACAGCTACAACACACACACTCACAATTGCCATGGAAATCACATAAAGGCACACATAAACAGAAATGACTTACATCACTCGTGGACAAGGAATCATAAGAGCACACATATACCAAACAAAAACAGTAGAAATATATAGATAGTGAGACATTTTTAAAGGTAGCATCCAGGTAAACTGTAAAAATGTGCAAAACCTTTGTAGATGTATTCATGTTTTTCTCTGTCACTCCTATTCACCACGGTATGGCTCAGTACCCACTTTTATTGACTTGTTTACTGTGTTGAAGTCCACGGCCATTTGCTTAAAGGTCAGTGCGCTTTAATGTTACGATCCGTTAGCATGAAATCCTATTTCAGCATCACTGGCAACCCCGCTCATCACTCAAGCATGATCCTAATTCCAGATTAGATCCAATAGCTGTCACAGGCATTGAATGTATTGACACCACTGTTTCCACCACCCTGGCAAAGAAAGAAGTCATGCCACATACAGTGTCTGTGTCCGCACCAATGTGCATCTAATTTCAACGGTTCGGCCTTAAATGTGCTCTGTGAGCCCGCAGCAACAACTCAGCTCAGGTCCAATCAGTGCAGCATTTCTTGGAATTGACATATTCACCATAAAGAAGGGTAATTGTTCTTTTCTGAGCTTTGTCTGAGTGTGTCTTTGTGTTAAGCGTTAGATGTACACATACTATATTGTCAGGACAAGCTCTGTTGGCTCAGGTAGCTATTTCCCTCAAAGCATGACCCACTGACCACTTGATCCGTTTCTAGAGCTGAAAGTGAAATTCAATTACTGTTTTTATGTTTTATTTTCAACATTAGAAGTCAAAGTCGGGCCCAGTCGTTTCAATTAAACCCTGGCTTATTGAACTATAACTGCATTCTATTAACTTTATCTTAATTACTTCTCGATGTCCGCTGTAACCTTGGGGGGGTGGCGATGCGGTCCCATGGCTATGAAGTGTTAAAGGTATAGGTTTACAAGAAATCACTGCTTAAATGTGTTTATATCCAGAGAAATCTATTTTCTGTGTTCGAGCAATTAAATAATCACGTTAATACTTTCTGATGCAGGTCCCTGAGGGGAATATTGGTCAGTATATGGACTTTTCTGTTGCTGGTTATGTGAAATGAAATCGTTTGGAGGTCGAGGCCACACAGTTAAAGCCAAGCTGAGGTGACTTGCTCATACACAAACTGCATGGAGCTTATTGATCTCAAGGCAGCAGACATCAGCACTGTGGCTTCCTTTGCTCCGCTGATGAACAGGCCGTGAACTTGTGACCTTTTGCAGTGTCAGGCTTTTTGTGTTTTGTTCTGGTGAATCTTTCGGGGCCATAAATGATGCTGGGTTTGCAAGTTTAGCATTGCGGCACACTACTTTATATAGCTATTATGATTGTTTTTCGCCTTAAGGGTTCAGTGTGAAGGATTTATGGGGATATATCGGCAGAAATGGAAAATAAGTATGTATTCTTTAGTGTATAATTACCTGAAAATAAGAATTGTGGTGTTTTCGTTACCTTAGAATCAGCCATTTACGTCGACGTAGGGAGTGAGTCCTCTTCCATGGAGATCACCACGTTTCTACAGTAGCACAGACTGGACAAACCAAACACTGGCTATAGATACAGCCATTTGCATTTTCGCATCACCCACTGCAGTTAGAAGCCCTTCTGTGAGGAGAGCATTAAGAAAAGAAAGATTTTTTTTTTTTTTTTAACGTGAGGCTGCTCTGATAATTATATTTACCAGTTTAAATCACCAGGGCTCATTTATGAAACAATGCATACTAAAAATTAACATACAGCCAAAAGCAAAAAATGGTGTGCACCAAAAAAATATTTGACAATTTCTACAACCAGGCGTCCACCTCAACATCTGTGTTGCCAATTTCCAGCTTCCAAAATGTTCGTAAGCATGGGTCAAAGTTTCCCCAATTAAGTCTGTTTTTATAGAGCACAACTTTTGTATGGGAAGTGGCGTACGCCTCTTTCAGCTAGGCCTCGTTTTGTGCGTCTGCGGTGTTTATAAATGAGACCCCAGGTCCGTTTGTATGGAGAGGATGAGACCTCTGCGGACAATTCGGCTCTTACTAAAAACCTCCTGAACATCTGGATCTTAAGTTATGAGAGAAAAAAGGTGAGCACAGATAAACTGGTGCTGGGCGAGCCGCCAGCTCCCAGTAAAAACCTCCTGAGTAAAGAACACTGAAGGAATTTTGACTGCGAGAAATTTCAACTGGTTGCAATGTGCAAATCTCACCACTAGGTGCCACTAAATCGTACACACTGTTCCTTTGATGCAAAGAATATTTAACACAAAAACATGTTTTCTTTGTGAACAATAGATGCTTATATAAATGTATGCAGGTGTTCTGCACCATGAAACATCAAGATACCTTAAATCAACTTTCCTCTGCTTTTCCTCGCTACTTGATTTGTCTTGAGATGTCCAAATTCTCTATGGTGTCTCCTCTAAGTTTGATCTTATACTGCCCTTTGTTTTCCTTTTCTGTTGCTGTTTATCCAGTCACTGAATTATTCATTTCTTAGATTTGTATTGCATATTGAGTCATGCTTTTTTAAACAAAGATGTCGGGGTTCACATCAACTATATTGAAAGATTGATCAAAATTCATATTATAATGGCTGAAATGTTGTTTTCTTCCGTATAGATTGGGGCTCCATACTTCAATTTGCCTGAATTTTGATTACTCTTTTGGAGAAGTTTGTATCATCAATTATTCATCCCCTCACTCTTTTTCTATCTCTCTCTCTCTCTGGCTGTCTGTCTCTGTCTCTCTCCATCCCTACCTCTCATGCGTGAATATCCTTCTACCTGAGTAAGCACACTGTCATTCATAACACACCCAGTCTGGGCAGAGATAAATAAATATACCAGGCACATATATGCCTCATTTCATATGCCATTTCCATTTTCTTATCCATCACTTTCCTGCCTCTTTGGTGGACTATCATTCAATTAAACACCATTATCTGCTGGTATGCTTGGGGAATTTTGCTCACCTAAGCTGCCCCATACGCCTCAACCTTTAATCTAAAGCAAAAAGGCAATTAATCAACAGGAATCAGTATTATGGAAAACAAACCAGGGGGGATGGACTTTATCAAATTTTCTTTAATTAAGCAAATTACTTGAAGGGAATGTGATGTAATTTGCAATTTACAAAAACAGTATTGAGGTACGGAGTGGAGAGGCTTTGATACATCACTGAGAGGTGTTAAGCAATGTGGTGTAGCCTGGAGTGTTTTGATGAGGCTTTCATTTAAGAGGGATCAGCTGACGTGTTTGCTCAACTGCTTTTTATCCCACAGGGCTTATAAAGAAATGATTGCAACTCTGCATTTTAAATAATCCCCGGGTCTGTCTCACACTCATTTTACCATTAGCAATAATAAATAAGAACTTATCATGACCTGCCTTTTATAATGTATTCATTAATGGAAGTCATGACACTAAGAAGGAATGTTAATTCTCTCATAACCAAAGCATTTATCTGAGTTTATAATGCTGTGTTTATTCTGCTGTAGTCTCCTGCAAGATTTCTTTTATCACATAGTGTGCAAGATATCTTGCAGGAAACTGCCCTTTATCAGTACATAATCTGTCATCTACCTGTTTTTTGTAGACACTTTTTCCATCTTCTTAACGTTTCCACCTTATGGCTTCATCACCACATTCAAATCTTACAGCTCCACTGAAAGCAGTTCAACTCAGAAAGTGATGTGTGATTATCTTACCAGTCAGATTCTTTCTTAAAATGAGGGGAGGGGCAGGTTTACGCTGAGAATACCCAGCTGTGGCTGTTTCTGCTGCTAGGTATAAGTTGTTAGTTCTGCACTGCTTTGCAAAACAGTAATTAACTTGCAGTTGTTTGACAGTTTTGAAATTGTTCACTGAACGGCGGCTACAATTTTGTCAAAAGCAGCATCGGAATTGGGCTGTCTGAAACTTTGCACAGCATAATTGCTGACCAGCATAATTGTCAAAGCCTGAAGAATTTACTGAACTACCCACACATCCACATTTCAAAGATATTTCAGTAACAACACCTGCACTGTGATGTACAGTGTACTAAAACAAATTATCACACACAATCAGATGAAACGGTCGACTTCTTTAGCGATATACACAACTGAATATTGATTGTGCTATGTTGATCTGTGTGTAGGATTTAAGGGGTACATTGAGAGAAATGTAATGTAATATAATAACTATGTTTTCTTTAGTGTATAATCACCTGAAAATAAGAATCACAGCCTTGTCGTTACCTAAGAATGGGCCATTCATATAAATATAGGGAACAAGTACTGGTTGCACCGCCATTTTTTTACAGGATGCCAAGAATGGACAAACCCTGGCTCTAGATAGAGCCATTCCTGTTTACGTGGCAGCCCCTGTGTGAGAAGTGTGTTGGAAAAACCCTGATCTTTTTTTTATGTAAAACGGCTCTATGCGGTGTTTTTACCGGTTTAAATCACCAGGTCTGTTTGCTCTGGAGAGGAAGAGACCTCTGCGGAATATTTGGTTCCTGATAAAAACCTCATCAACATCTGGACTTCAAGTTATCAGAGAACAACGGTGAGCACAGATTAGCAGGTGCTAAGTTAGCGGCCTGTCTTCAACATGTCATTAAACGGCTTTATTGAGTGCTTTTACCTGCTTAAATCACAGGGTCTGTGTGTTTTGAAGAAGAGACTTCTGCAGACAAGGCTCATGATAAAAAAACCTCCTGAACATCTGGAACAGAAATAATGTGAGCATGCATTACGTTATCAGAGAAAATAGGTGAGCACACTTTTGCTGGGCAAGCGGGCTATCTGTGACGTACCGAACAGGGTAGGAGAAACACTAATTTGTAATGTGATACTGCTTTATCCAGTGTTTTTATTGGTTTTAATCACCTGGCCCGTTTATTTTAGAGAGGAGGAGACCTTTGCAGATGATTCGGCTCCCAGTAAAAACCTCAAGAGAGGGAGTTCAGGTATCTCAGGGTCTTGTTCATGAGTGAGGGTAGAATGGAGCGTGAGATGGATCAGTGGTTTGGCGCAGCGTCTACAGTGATGCAGGTACTGTGCCTGACTGTCATAGTAAAGAGAGAGCTGAGCCAAAAGGCAAAGCTTTTGATTTACTGGTCCAACTACGTCCCAACCCTCACCTATGGTCATGAGCTCTGGGAAATTAGAGAAAGAATGAGGTCATGGATACAAGTGGCAAACTGAGTTTCCTCAGAAGGGTGGCTGGGCTCAGCCTTAGAGATGGGGACATAGGGTGCTTGGAGAAGAGCCACTACTCCTTCGCGTCGAAAGGGATCAGTTGAGGTGTTCTGGGCACGTCCAACTGGTAGGAGGCCCCGGGGCAGACCCAGAACATGCTGGTGGGATTACATAGCTGGTCTAGCCTGGGAAGTCCTTGGGGTTCCCCAGGAGGAGCTGGAAAGCATTGCTGGGGATAGAAACATCTGGAATACTTTGCTCAGCCTGCTGCCCCTGCAACCTGGCTTCGGATAAGTGGTTGAAAATGGATGGATGGATGGATGGATACAATAGAGATTCACATTGCTGTAAATGATTTGACTGTCTAGAAAAATTCAGACAGTTGACAGGTGAAAAGGCAAAAAGCCCAGTTAGTTTGGCAGCAGTATCTGACGGTGTCTGATCTGTTGGAAATACATCATTCTTCGCGTTAATTTAACAAAGGATATTTGACTGCAGGTACATTTGTTGGACCAATATCAGACTGAGTTTGATTTTCTCTCCTGTGAAGGACAAGTAAGACTAGGGGTCATTCACTGCTGCAGTGATCAGACATTTCAAAGAAGTTAACTTATGCACATAAATAGGAGAGAAAGGTGTCTAGATAACCTCTGGCTATATAATATTTAACCTTACTTTAAGGGTACAACATCCTGTATTAATTAGTGATTTTATTATGAAGAGTTATCTGACAGTCTACCTGACATTCTACCCCATTCCAACTAAAAGGAAGAGGGATTAAATATTTAACTTGCTCTTATGACACACAAAAGGTCATCTGCGCGGCACTATTCATGTGCTATCAACTTAGCCGCCTCCATCAATCACTTAATGTTGCTTTTGAAATAAAACTTTGGGATTTTACTTTCAAAAACTGTCAGTCCTGTGTGCATGGCTGGCTTTTCATCTCCTTGTCCTCAGTCACGCTCATTTGACAGCACCTGCACCAGAAAACACAGACATTAACTAGATGTTTTTGGAGCATGACAATCAAACTCATGTTTATTTCTACGTTATTTATTATTTTTTTATTACTGTGCATTTGTGAGTGAGTATAATGTGTTTTTGACAAAGGAGAGATTGAGAGTGATTGAAAAGAAAGGAAGATTGTGAAGAAATATTTTGATATGCAAATCCAAAGAACGTTTTCAATTTAACTGTGTAAAGGTGTTGCTTTGACATGCAAAACTTTTCAAGCTATTTATCTGATGTGACTTGCCAAAAGTGAAAGAGCAGAATGAGCTCACATTTCCTGATCGCTTAAACTGCAGCACAAACAACTGACATAAAAAGGTCAGAGCCACTGTGCCCTGACAGTTCTAGCTGAAACTTTAATGAGACCCAAGGGGGAATTGGGTCTTTATTCTAGCAGAGAATAGAGTAAAGATACGAATCGCTAACATATTGGAATAATGCTGAAAATAGAGATGCATATTTGCAAGAAGATAAAGCAGATTTATCTCCGGTGAGGCCGTGGAATGATAATCTAAGAGAGAAATGCTCAGGAAAACAGCTCGATAGAAGAGATTTTATTTGTGCACAATTGAATCAGCAGAGGAGATATGGGAAGGTGACATGCCTTGAAAATGTGAGTTTATAGTCTTAATTCACACAATAACTTAAGTATATATAGAGAGTTTATGTCTCAGAAGATGTGTAGTTAACCACAAATGAATAGATTTTTTTTTTTTTTTTTACAAAGAAAACACTGTGGTCTCCCTTGTTAAATCTCTCATGCATACTAAACAGCTGAGTTCATGTGCTCCATTTCATGTAGCCTAAATCACAATAATCCATTGCCTTACTTTGGGTATAAATGTATTATTATAACGTTAATGTTACACTGAAGATGTGCATATGACACAAGTCAGCTCAATTCTTGTTTGTCCAGTAATGGACCCGGTTATATGAGACAATTGTTTCATTGGTTGCCACTGTTCAGTACAAGAAATTCAAACATAATTTGAAGTGTTTGCAGGGATGAAAGATTGTGTTTAGTATGGTCGGGCCAGTGTAAACATTTTCAAACAAACACCAACTGAACCCATATACCGTATTCTACCAGGTGTCACACATGATGCAGCAGCTGCTCCAGAGTGGAATGATAATGATAATGATGTCCTAACAGCAAACAAGCATGCAAACTATTGCGTTGTGTAACATAAGAGCTCTCTGTCCACCCTGAAAACATTAAATATGCACTTCTGTTACATCATGTAAACAAACCACGTAAATATCAGCTGCATGCTTGATATCATACTGAAGGTGTAATCACTTGAAAGATGGGTGAATGGCCTACTTGCTTTGTAAAGTTACAGAAAACACATTTGTATTCTGATATTTACTTGAAATGACGTACAGTGCACACTGTAAATAAACAGTATAATGAATCCAATGCATGTTGGATTTAGCCTCAGGACGTTATTAGCACAGGTTGCTGATGTAGGCTACTTTTTACTATGCCAGAATGTGTCGTAAAGACAAATGGACGGGCAAAACTGGAAAGCAACCCAATTCTGGTGCCCATTGTCACCAGCAGAGCAATGGTTGGTGTATCGGAAGGAACCAAATTATTATACCTGTGAAGTCTCACAAATAAATTGGAAGAAAATCACGAGAGAACAGATCGCTCAGTGCCACCTGCCACTAAACAACACTGAAGAAACTGGGAAGGTTTTCTCTCCCAATAATTGGCAGCGATAGATGGCCAGTGCATGATAAACTTCAGCTGAGGCTTTTGGAGGTTATAGATGAAGGAAAAGAAATAGCCTCGCTTCGATTCATGCAGGTCGAGGTCAAGTTCCTTGAGCCTCACGGTCACATGGATCATAGCAAGACGGGGGTGTGCTGTTGGAAACACATTTTAGGACTGCATTTGGGACAAAGAAGAGAGACATTAAGCCATGTGTCACAGGGCCTACAAGAGAAAGCAATCAGCGGCTTGGTTTGAGGGTTAGAGGGTAGCTAGGAGAATGAGCCTCGGGTGTAATCAGTCTTTTTCTGGGGAAGGAGGTCTGGGGGTTCTGAGGGTTTAAAGGAGGGCTGTAAAAGGTTGATTTAGTTAAGGAAGTCAAACCGGTCTTCTGCCACTGTGTGTGAGCTGCTTGGGGTCGAGTAAAGTGTTGATGCTTCCACAGCTTGACTCTGAACTGGACATGTAACATAAATTTAGAAATATTAGAGTGCTTTACTTGTCAGGTATACTGTGATATTTTATTTTGACTTATTTTCATTCCTTTCACAAACACAGCAGAGGCATCTTCTGACAGCTAAAATGGCAGTCAGTAAAGGCATAATATATTTTTGCTAGTCCACACAGGTTAATTCATTGTGTCAGAGCATAACTCTGTTTATCTATGTGTAACACAGTGATGTTATCTTCACCGGGCCAGTCACTGCTTGTGCACTCCATCATAAAGGTTGACCGTCAAGTAGTATTGAGTTTTTTATAGGGCTGTCCCCTAATAGTCAACCAAACATTAGTCGACCAGAAAGGTCATTAGTCGGCAACATTTTATTGGTCGCTTAGTCATAGAAAAAACAAAAACAAAAACAAAAGCCAAACTGTAATAGGAGCTGCGCCTTGTCAAAATAAATTAAAACCTATATGACTGGCCCATGTGGGAATTTAATTTGAAAGGACAGACACAGGAAGGGGCCATGCTCAGCAGTCAGACAGGAGTCAGGTTACCAACCAATCACAGCCGACAGATATCTTTCCCTTCATCTGTAAATATTCAGTCTGATAAATACGGAACAGTTGATCATGTTAGTGCAGGGCTACCCAGAGCTTTACATCTGTCCCACCGACGATAGGCCTACACACTTATAAACAGCGCCTGGAAGAAGATCAGCTCTGCACTCAGGATTTCAGGTACATAGGCTATATGGTGCTTGTTAAGATTGCTTAGCAACCTTGGATGCAACCTGCTGCTGCGCTTTTGAAAGCTGGCTCTAAAAGGCACAAGAGTGGTTTCTAGGCAGTTAAAGATGCAGCATGTGTCCGGCCCCTAATTTCCAAGGCTGGTACCTGCGGTTATTCCACAGGCTAGTTAATAACATGTCGGGCAGGAAATCCAAAGTGTGGGATCATTTTGAGAAGGTGAAGGACGAACCCAAGCTGATTTGTAAACTCTGCAGGCAAACATGACGCATCATCTGACGTATCATCTGAAACATGGAAGTAGCTACATGCCCATTAGCCCACAGCGTCATTAACAGGCGGCTCGCTCAGTGTGTGACGTGCACTTGTAGATAAAATATAGGCCTATATTAATGAAGGTTCATTAGTACGGTTTTGTATTTCTCTGTAATGTAGCACAGTGTTAACAATGTTACTGATACTATTCTTTCTCACACCTTCAACTCAAACCATTGTGTTGCCCCGTCCAAAATATATCATTTAATAATTAAATCAATATCGTAAACATGCAGGTGACTAGTCGACTAATGGCCCTAAATGATGACTATTGGTCAACTAGGAAAATTCTTAGCTGGGGGCAGCCCTAGTATTTTACTATCTGGGACTAATTGTGGTAGTTTACCTTATACACCTGTATAGCTGTACCTACACCAGCATGGTTTTATTGGCTTTCAAGGTAAGAGAAGTTCAATTTTTGCACAGTCAATGCCATTTTTATACAAAGGTTATAAATCTACTTTTGCACATATTTAAAAAAAAGTCTTTATATATTCCTTTCTAAACTTTTTAAAGTAACTCCAGAGGAACTATCATATTCATTCAAAAGCACTGAACTCAGCAAACAATGCAAACTCACTGTGCAGGTGGAAAACACTAAGCACTACCCAAAGCCTGCTTGTAAACCTTTAGAGACTGTGACTATTAACAATGGGATCTATTGGGATTTTGCTGCACAGTAAAAAACACAGAGCAGATGATTGTAAATCTATAACAACACTTCTCATCCAGCTCATATTCTTTTCTCTTTTTCTTTTTAGAGCCCCCCCCCCTCTTCTTGTAAGATGGCATTGCCTTTTGTGGCATCACCCGTTGCTGCCAGCCAAGTTTGAATAAATTATTTAATACACCTCAGGAAAAGTGTTGATTGACTGAAAAGTGCACAGACAACATAAAAATGAAACCCAGTTAGGAGAACAATACCGCGCATCTTGAAGACGGAGAATAATTACAGATTTAAGAAAAGAAACAGAAGCTCAAATATGTTAGACAAGGTCGACTGTTTTTTGTATTTTGAAAACAATAAGACGTTAAATGTTCTTCATGCTCAAGTTGCTCCCACAAGAACGGAGCTTGTGTGAGATTTTGTTGTCAGTATGGAGGATGAAGTGAGAATATGAAGGAGAACGCTAGAGGATAGAAACCCAGCACAGTACAAAACAAAGTGCAAAACATAATGAGGCAATTAGTGAACAATCCCAGATAATTAGCAGCCATCATTAGACATACTAGTATTTCACTGTCATATAGGAAAACAAGTGTGGATGTGTTTGCAACTAAACTCTCTCACCACTCATCCTTCCTCTTCTCCCCCAAATGTATTAACCGTTTATTCTCTTTCTTTCCCTTTTTTTATATGTCTGCATGAGGAAAAAAAAAAAATCAGATAATAGGGCATGCGCTAAATATTAGGTACAGTGTTTAAGGTTTTCCAGTAAATCGCTATCAGAAACCTCATGGATCTACTGTCATTTGTGTGTTTGGTTAAGATACACCTGAAAGACCTTCAGCATTACAGTGACTCATAGGTAACACTCTACATGGGCAGACTTGGCTTTAATCCTTATAAACGTAAGCTGTATCATTTTAAGATGAAAATATGCTCGGCTGTATTTTGCTGATACAAATTTTTTGAAATACTGATAGTGATATTTGAGACTTGGGAAAAAAACAATCTTTTTTCATGAGCCCATAACATCATAAATATTTTTGTAATATGGGTCCATTAATTAGTTTGAATGCTGGTACTTCTATTCTGCAGTATCATGTTAGGGTCCTATTTAAACTATCGATAGCGCTTGGTCTAAAGTGCACTGCGTAAGTTCATTTAGCGCATGTTGTGTCGATGAAGATTCTCAGTCATCCAAGTCATGGTAATCTTAAGTGCTACATCGTAGGCAACTGGACTTTGCTTGAATTTCTTGAAGACGTTTCACCTCTCATCCAAGCAGCTTCTTCAGTTCTAACAATGGTGAATGAATCTGTCTCACCTTCTCATTGAGCAGCTGGTTCTGAGCCCTCTGAAGGATTGTTGCAGCCCTGTGTCCTTTCACGGTGGAACCAAAGCGTAAGCTGTTGGGAATGTTCCTGCGTTACCTGCATCTCGAATTGAAATGCAGGTGGTTCCTGTAATCCGCCAGCTTCCTAGATGAATTCCCATACCAGTCGATGGGCATTCTTCCCAAACTGATTAGCAACATGTCAGTGAAGATTCTCAGCCATCTAGGTCATGGTATTTTTAGGTGCTATATCGTAGGCAACCGGACTTGCTTTAGTATCTTGACGTTTCACCTCTCATCCAGGAGGCTTCTTCAGTTCTTGACTTAAGGTTTTAGTGCATGCCCAAGTTCACTTTTGCGAGTTAAATGGCTTAAAATCTGGGCATCGTTACCTCTGTATTCAGTCCCTCAATCATCATGTGTTTCAGGCCTAACATGAATATAACCAATCATCTCCCATTCCCTTCAAAAGCCAGGTGCACCTGGACCTCGCACATTGCTATTTACATGGCAGACTCAGCCAATTGGAAAAGCAAGTGGTTTTCTGCAAATAGTAATGCAGTCAGAGTGGTAATGTTACTGCAGCAAATATTATGGGACATTTCAGCAGCAAAGCTAAAAGCTGTAGTTATAAGCTTGACAGAGGAAACAGAATTAAATTTTAGCTTCTAAAAAGGTAGGAAGTTACACTGCTCCACATGCATAAACACACTGGTTACACACCCACTCTCTTATTGAGAAGTCTCCTGCAAAGCAGCAGTGGACTCTGCAGCTCTGCTCTGTTCACATTTCAGAGGTTATAATTAATACTTAGCTCATTAATGATGTATTATTCCCCCACCTACAACCCATGCAAATGTCCGTGTGTGTGTAACAAGCAGAGTGTAAGCACGTTGTGAACCAGCTTATGTAAACGCTTCTTACTATCTGAATAATGGGCCTTTTAACTAGCAGGAAAATACTCCACGTTTCTGATTTTAGTTAGCATCTGCCCTGCAGATCCATTACTCTAGTTAACATGTTTTGGTCATCAGTTTTTGAAGGATCTTGTCATAATTTAGATGGGCAAATGAGAAAGCTGAGTTGCTAGTGGGGCTCGATGAAAAGTCAGGGGATCATCAAAGCTGTTAGGATTCATCCACCAGGGACATGAATATCTGCACTACATTTAATGGCTAATTCTTCCAGTGGGAGACATTTCACTCTGGACTAAAGGCTTGGACTAATACTGACCAACCAATATTGCCATCTGCACCTCTAATGTGGCTAAAAATAATAAAAGTGAAAATGTTAAGCTGGATAATTTTCAGGTTTGGAAAATAAAAATAAAACCTGCGCCAGTTCCTGTTTAACAAAGTCTGTTCAGATTCACACTGCCAACGCATTTTACTCTCTCCTCTCTCCAAAGACAACTAAGGCTAAACCAGCAGCAGTCTCTCTTATCGTGCAATTTGGAAATTAAACTTTGTTTTACTGTTTTATCATGAAATAAGTCGCAGGATTGCGTTTATGAGATTTAAAAGTGTGAGGCATTCATTTCAAGTATCTGGGATAATTACTGTTTTATCTTTTTTTTTATACCTATGCTTTAGAACATTTGTATCTCAACACCCTGCACTGTGAAAAGAGAAGGTGTTATCACATACACAGAGGATTTCAAACCTCTAGAGTTATCAGTTTGACTGCACAAAGTGTTTTGGTACTGCCCCTTCTAAGCTCCTCTGATCCCATTTAAATTGCTAAGTGGGTTTTCAGACTGTTGCAGACAGATTCAAACTACTGTGTGGCTGTCCTCGTGCATTCACTCAGATAAAAATGTTTGAAATGACTGGAAAACAAATACATATTTATCACATTGCCAAGGTTAAGGTATTAAAGCTATACAACACAAGGTTCTGGAGTAAAGTATTGTGTATGTTTTAACTTTACATGCAGTTTCAGGTGCATTTGGAGAAATGTAGAGTCTCTAAAAAAAACAGGCATCAGTTTGTGATCCAAAAGTGATTAGTCAATAAAAATGTGGGAAGTTGAGTACAGACAATCGTGCTGCTAATGAGAAAGAAAAACACAATGGAAGGAAATGACTCAGCAAGCCTCTGACAAAGATGCATGCTCAGTCTAAGAGTGAATGAATGGGTTGATAGATAAGACATGTGATGAGAGATCAGGAAGGGAACGGATCAACAGGGAGCTGAGGAGTGGTAAGAGTATGCGAGGAGAGTGACGAGGAGCTGTGTGGATTTCAAGCATTTGCACTCGGCTCAGCCTTGGTTAAGAAACTAATACCTCAATTCAGCACCTGCAGCCCAGTATAACACTCCCTTTTCACATATTCATCTCTGACATACAGAAAACCCTGAAGGAGTGAGAGGGAGAGAGGCAGGCGCAATGCTCACCAGCCCAGTTTTATTTTAGCCCCCATGAGGCACTGCAGAATTTGTCATATGGAGAGGCTGAATTTTTGACAGCTTCCAGAAAAGCTGTGGAGTTGGATTTTACACTCCTGTATTTAAGCCTTTTAGCCCCGTGGTTGTCTGTTTGTGAGTTTTCCTGTGAGACAACATCAGACATCAAAGTGAATGAGAGCAGTGGTATGAAAAGGTGAGCCCATGTTCAGGAGTAACTGTCAGAATTGGATACTTGTCTGTAAATAAGGAGTAAAACTACAACTTTTTTTTGTTTTGTTTTCTTCAGGTTGCCATAAAGCTTTCCCCAAAACACAAGATAACAATAGGTTCACTAATATCTGTGTTCAAATGTTCTTACTCCTCCCATAAAATAAGTGTAGCTGTAAAATTACCAACAGATTCATGATGCGTGCGCACTGGCCAATTTTGTTCTGATCACATATAGTAGTGAATCATAATCATTCTAAACTGACAGATGCGTGCCCACTATTTGTATCATATGAGGAAAGTGGTTTCTACGCACACACAAAGGCCCTGGCACACCAGTGCTGGGCCATCAGTGAGCTTCTGTGAATGTCAGTCCGAAACAGCTGATAAGCCGTACGCTACTCTCTTCAAACACGTCAGTCTCTGAGGACATGTTCTCTCCTGAGGGCACTGAGTGCAGTATCTTCCAGCAAGGCTAGTTATGCCATCCTAACACCTGCTCTGTGGTAGAGCAGAATCTTTTATACACCCTGCATGCCTGTTAATAATAATATTAATTATTTGATGGCACTAAAAATTGGTGGGAGAAGCCATTATTACGGGCAAATTAAAAATAAAAAACCTTCTCACTTCTCAAATATAAGCAGGGACTGGTACGCTCATTTTTATGTGGTTGAATATTTGAATTATGACAAAAACTCATAAGGATGAAATAGTGTCAAATAAGTACATATGTACTTAATTCATTTGTAAATTGAGGGTTTTATCTTGTCTTCTATTAAAGTCTTTATTTATGAATACAGTTTAATATGTCATGTTAAACGTTTTAGTTAAAAGGAGTGTGTTTACATTTTTAAAGACAGCCAGGCCTTCACCATTTGTGCATACGCATGGGCTGAGGTTTTTGCAGAGTACAAACAAATTTGGGTAAAAAAAAATATTGATGATTCCCAGATTTTTGCTTAAAATGTTCTTATGCACATTTTAAGCACAGAATTGTGCATACGCACTGTTTGTAAATAAGGCCCAGTAAGATTGGATTTTATTTCCCAAATGTAGTGATTTTGTGATGTTTTCTTTGAGTCATTATTATGTCACTAAAATTCAGATCTTAGGCCCTGTCTACACATAAACAGATATTTTCCCTTTACCTTCCCATTAGCGCTGATTCTCCTTTGATAAAGATAGAGGAGCTCACTCAAACATACAAACGATACTCCAGAAAGTTTTCTTCCCGCTCCTCATCAACAACAATTGCCCTCTGGAAAGTGTTGCAACATCTGCTGGTTCGACTGGGATTGATCCAAGACTGACATTTCTGGTGGACTTCAAACTACGGACACTGAAGTGAAGCAAAAACATTAGGTGCAGCAAATGCCTCAATTCGTCCATAAAGTGTTGCAGCAATAGTCATTAGACCAAGCAGTGCTAACAAAACGTTAGCAAACCGGTAGTCTGCCATTGTTGTTGTTGTATTTAGCGTATGCTCATTACACAAAGCAGCAATAGGCATGCACAAATTGAGGAGATGATGTCATTATGTCCCAAACTCTCCGTTTTACATGTCCATACACGTTAACACTAAGAGGAGTTTTGAAAAATCTGCACCTTAGGAGGCATTTTAGAAAATCTCAGTTTTAGTGACCTGAAACACTGTTAATGTGGACGTTAGGCCAAAACACAGAGGAAAATGACTGATCACAAACATATCTGTATCTGAGTAGACTAGGGCCTCTAGTTTCGCAGACTGGGCGAGGCGGAGGCGCAGCGCACCTGCGCTTCACCAACTGGGTGTGGCCAGGCGGATTTTGCAAGTTTGGCACACCGTGCGCGCTGGCGCAGCTACTCCTCTTTCCCACCTCCGTCCCTCCTACCTGCGCAAGTCAGAAAGAGGGAGGAGAGAAGGTGTGGAGTGGGTTTTACACACATCACACCAATCAAATGAGCCCCTCTCCTCGCCCTTAAATGCGCCGCGTGAAGGCGTAATGAGAGTTTACTCAATTTGCCAGGGCAGAAGAGAGCAGCAGCGTCAGACGGCCAAACTCCTCCCAGGAGGAAACTGATGTTTCGGTCCGGGAGGTCTGCTCGCAGTGTCCGAATATACGGAACTGCGAGCAGACCTCCACGGGCTGATGATGCAAAGGTAGCCTGGGAGGAGGTCACCACAATTGTAAATCAATGTTGCGTTTCTCTCGTGCGCGCGCGCTCTCTCTCTTTCTCTCTCGCAGTCTCACTCTGTTTCTTTTCTTTTGACTTTTCTAAGATGACAGATGCTGAATATATACTCCCTATCTGATGCTGTGGCTGTTTGTGGTTGGGGCCTGTGAGGTTTTGGTGACGTGTGCGCACTGTCCGCCGGTCAGCCAAACTTACACGTGACGTGTGCGCACTGTCCGCCGGTCAGCCAAACTTACACTTACACCGGCTGTGCTCCGGCTGTGTTGACAGTAGACCTGGTTTCAGCTGGCGAGCTTTTAGCGCACCTTCGGCGAAGCCTTTTGGCACGAAACTGTCACTGCGCCAAGCTGGATCTGTCGACACCTCCCCCTGCTGCGCCGCCACACCCATCTCAGCGCACCTCAGTCTGCCAAACTACCAAACTGAGCGCGCCTTGGGTTGCGCTGCTCGAAACTAGCTCTGCGCGGGGTTCACCACCCTGCGCCGGGCCGGGAAACTAGAGCCCTAGGAGTGTAATGATCTATCAATCTGGATCAATATATCAGTTCAATGATATATGCTTTTATTTTGAAAGCCTGTGTCACCGTCACACAGCGGAAGGCAGACTCCAAGCAGTCAAGATAATAACATTATTTACTCGGGAATACATTAGCAGGAAATAATATAAGAAATATTTTGGATATTTGAGAAAATATGGGTTAACAGACAGAGCACATGCTGTACATAAACAATGCCATTATAAGATAAAACACAATGTAACATTAGCGCCTTGGTCAGGCATCTTACTCAACTAACGTCTCACTACAGCAACATTAGCTGCTCTGTTTCAACAATCTTCAATCAACCTGTTCTGTCAGGAGATGCAGTGACTTAAACCATCGGTGAGTAAGAAAAATAATGTTACATGTAATTTGTTAAGTAGTAGGAAAAAAGGCCGCTAGCTGTTAGGCCAATTTATGCAATGTAAATATGTTTAAACAAATAATGAGTGACTAGCAAAAAACAATTGTTTTGTCCATTCATGAACCTTGACAGTTATTACTGAGCTGAATTTGATGCTTTTGTTAAACAATGTTGTTGTTAGTCCATGTTTTATGGCTGTTAGGAGACGTTTAAGCCAGATGGACCTCAAGTTTTAGGAAAATATGATGGAGTCAGTTTAAAGTAAACTTCACTGCACTAAAGCAGTTATAATTAGTTACATTATTTGTGTGTTGTTTTTATCTTTTATGGCCAAAAGCAGAAAAGAAAGGTGCGGCAGCTTCTTCAGTAACCCATGGTGTTAAATTATATGATATTGTCTCGTACTGATCGCAGGCCCCTGAATGTCATAGAATCAAAACCATATCGTGGCAGACTTTGTGATTTAGGCAAACATCATACTGTTGTCCAAAGAATCGATATAATATTGTATCGTGATGAAAGTGGTGTGTCGACAAGGCCTTAATGTGTATCCTGTTGTGAAGTGTTTTACCAGCGTACAGTTTAGGCAGGATACAGAAAGTTCCATGTTGTGCAATGCTCTCTCTCTCCCTCTTCTCTCCCTCTCTGTCCAAGTATCCTGTGATGCCCCTTTTAAAGTAACAGTGGCCTCCTGCCAGCGTATTCGTTATGGACATTTATGGTATGTCGCAGTTTTAAAAGTGCCACTGAGGTCCAAATTCGCTTCGATTGTACTTCAAGGACAGTTGACACATTCTTACAGCACTGCTGCTTCAGCTGAGAGCACAGAGTTGTCATCCTTTTCACTGAGAAATTTATGTAAATGAAGTCAGGTAGGTGACTTGAGAGTTTCGTATGATTCACTTCTCCCATCCACAGACCGAGGAAAGGAGAAGCTTCTGGTAATAGATCCAACACGGTGTTGTGTACAGCCAAACTCTTTATATAACTCACAATGTGGTCTCTGGCTTTGTCATCCTTAATTTAACACACACCAACATGCGCAGGGACACACAAAATGTATTCCCTCAACACACCCTGCACCTCACATACATACATCACATACTAAACACCACATTGGGCTCTCAAAGGAGGCTCTATGGATGTGTGCTATATAAATGCAAATGATGCAGGACACACAGCTTCATCCCCTTGATCCTTACAGAGGACTGGAAGACCAGAAAATCTGCACTAATGTCGGTGCAAACTTATCAGTTTTTAATTCTCCTGGAAGACGTCAAACTTGTGTGTGTCTGTGCATGTCCACTGTATTTAGTACATAAAAAAGGAAGAGGAAGTGGGAGCGCCGATACACTCGCAGGTCATTATCGCAGTCAGGCACTAACATATGACACTCTGTGTCATTTCTGAAAGGTCACTTCAAGATGGAGCTGCTGCTGGAGAATTAAAGATTCAAGTAGTGTGCCCATAATAGCGTTTCATGGAGGTATACTTCGGTTGTTATTTGACAAGCTCAGATTACAAGCACATGGAGGTGACACCAAAACGTACTGTTATCTGCTCACACTGTATAACTTAAAACATTACATCATGTTAATTGGAGGAAGCCTTACATGTGTGACTTAGAAGGAATCTAATTGAAGTGTAATTTTAGGAAGTTAGAATTGGAAACTGACTGTACTGTAACCTGCACATGGAGTGACTCATTTATGGTTAGCATGGCGCTGCTACTTAACTAAACACAACAGATTTTTAAAAAGACATGGTCTCTAAAATGATTATCCACAAAACTGAAAAATGTTCACTTTAGCAAAGTACACGCCAGCTAAACAATACTTAGTAAAAATCATAAACCCTTAACCTGTAAAAACACATCATCTCTGCCTAAGAGTGCTCTCACGTCTGAAGTCCACACCAGATGGAAAAAAATGATGCATTGTTGCTTTCTAGTTTTGGTTTGGTTCCTGTTCACACTCACTTTTTGCAAACGAACCAAGAGGAGTAAACATGAAGTTCGACTGACGGACAGGTAACTCGTTGCTTAGACAGGTGTTTGTCATCCTGCACCATCAGGACCCACGAGGGGAAATCGAATTCTAGGGACTGACAGAAGTTTATGCAGCACTTTAATGCTTCTAAAGGCCAAAACACACCGGCGGCGTCATATGACGGCCATATGACGGCAGCGTCATTGACGCGAGTCAAGTGCCGCCCCCAAACACACAAAAAGCATTGCGCTGCGGGGCGTCAACCGGATTTCTATTGCACACTCCAGTCCACTAGGCTGGGAAGTACAAAATAGCGCTTTTTCAAGGGCGGCGACGCTGGAAAAATAGGACAATAGCGTAAAGTGCCACGGCGCAGCACGTCGATGTGCGTCAAGCCGCCGCCGGTGTGGGTTTGTAAATAGAAAATAATGGGGGTGGCTGTTTTGACGCGCGTCGTACGGCGCCGGTGTGTTTTGGCCTTAAGGTGTATTTGTGTTCTTTGGTGTCACAAAGAGCTCATAGAGAAATAAGTGATTGAAAGCGTTATTAGTGGGCTATTATTAGACCGCAAGTCAATTGCATGATATGAATAATGACTTACATAGAGACAGGAAAAGAAGACATCTTGTACAGTAATGATTGGGACTGTGAGATCATTGTCACACACTTTTAATGAACTTAATAAGCAGACATAGAACACAAAGTCAGATAGCATCATGACAGTTTTAACATCTTTTTAATCAGGGAAAATACCCTCACTGATGTGCATATGTGTTACTATGGTTACATGTATACATTAGCATTAATAGGGTATGGGATATACACATGGCCTTTATCAGGATCAATTATGAGATTGTGGACACATATCACGCTCAGCAGGTGGATTTATTATTAGTTTAACTGTTGAAATTGTACTAAAATCTTACTATATAATGACGAAAACTGTGTGTGTGTGTGTGTGGGTGTGCCTGTTCCTCGTTTTTCTCCTCACTGACTTGGTCAATCCATGTGAAATTTGGCACAGTGGTAGAGGGTCATGGGAGGATGCAAATGAAGCAACATTACATCAATTGGCCAAAGGGGGGAGCTATAGCAACCGATTGAAATTGCACACTTTGAATGGGCATATCTCATGCCCCGTATGTCGTAGAGACATGAAACTTTGCACAGAGACGCCTCTCCTCATGAGGAACAAATTTGCCTCAAGAACCCATAACTTCCGGTCATATAGATTTTCCGCCATTTTGAATTTTTTGAAAAACNCCCAATGTTTGTTTTCTTTTCTAATTTTTGGGATGACTAAGTCATGGTATGGTCTGCTGTACATAATCATGGAAACTGTCAGTGTGTCATTCTGTCACTTTTAAGTCAATACAACATATAAACACTTTAACTATCTGCCTTTCAATGTGCTACCTCAACTACTAATGTACAGTTTTAGCCCCCTAACTATCTCACTATTGGCAATGTTACTACTGTACTTTCAATAAAGAAATCGTACTATCAAATTCACAAAAACTCTGTCTGAATACATTGCTTTTCTTAACGGGTTCAGTTGACTATTTAATCTGCAATTTCCTATGACCTGTATCCCAAACACACACCATGTGAAACTGTACATGGGAAACTGTGCACTCAATGGGTATGGACTACTAGTCTGATACTACTTGGGTCATTTCTTTCACACTACAAACAAACTGCACCAGAATCCGTTTGGAAGCGGACCAAGACCCACCTTTATGAGTGGTCTCAGTTCTGTTGTTTGGTCCGTAGTTTGGTTCCATTGACCACTTTCACACCAGCCCAAACGAACCATACGAACTACGCAGACAGGCCAGAGTTTGTTTTTACCGAACCAAACAGGTTAGGTGTGAAAGCACCCTGATATACAATTCAGGATTCAAATTAAGGATTGGTTTGTGGCCAGACATGCAGCGATATGCAGAACTCAATTACCTATCTAACATGTACCAAACTTACGTGTAAAGGCAACAATACTGCAATAAAATTCTACAATACTAAAATATTGACACCAATAACGTTGTGATGTAAACTGCCAGCATGGTATCAACTTAAGCAGACATTGACATATAAGCCGTAATATATGAAACTACTGCAGCCTTTTAAAGTATTTCCTGCCTCCTCACATGCTTATTTGACTATCTTTCTTTGTAAGTGTACTAGTGTTCTTATCCCGCTCGTCTTCCATCAGAGCCACAAATAATTTCACAAAGGACCTTTTTATGACTGCATTTTACATGTACCTAATGGTGTAGTCAGTGCAGGGAATTATTTTGGAGTCTGAAATTACAGGTTGGGTTCCCGCTGAAGGTTTTGTAGGATGAAAGCTTTCAGAGGCGGGCAGCAGAACGTCTCGATAGTAGAGTCTCAGCTCCATTTCCTCTCAATGATACTGCTTTATTTCAACTTGTACTGTATGTTTAATCCTGGAATCCAGTGTTACTTGTTAAAAACAAAGAAATCCATTATAAACAAGTATGAATACATAGCAAAGCTCTTTGCATCAAAGTTTGAGTCATTATCTGCTGGAGGAGCTGCAACTCTGTGATACAGCTGAACACACAGTTGTCGTTCAGCTTCATTACATCTATGTAGTGAAACTAATAGTAAGGTACAGTTCATATGAATACTAACTAATTTTATTGACAAAACGAATATTTTCCATAATCTTTCCAAAGACTATCAAACACCACGTTACAGCACTTAGTTAAAATCAATCTAGAACAGCGTGACACTTCATGCAGTGATGTGACTTGTCTCTCTGCCAACCTGCCGAAGCCTAAGGAGAAAGTGAGGGCCTGGGGAGCAATAAACTGCTCCTACCATGACCAAAAGAGGATTTAATGATCCAAGAGAGAAATAGAAGGAAGGTTGGGTATCTCCTGTTCTGTATGCTTGACAGAGCGCTACAAATGATAATTATTCCCATCAAGCCATTCGGTCTACGCCTTAAAACAATCACATATAGCCTATATTTGACGAGCGACTTGCCAACAGACATATAGCACAATCCTTGTTGTATATCAGCCAGGTGAATCGTGATAGATATTCTTTGGCCAGCTGCCCATGACTTTAACCCCCAGTAGCAATGATAACTCTGCTGTGTCAAGTTCACACTAGGGACATGTGCACTGTCATATATCTGAGTTCAATTTCAGCTGGATTGTAGTCCTGACTGGAGTGATATAATAGGCCTGGAGCCAGAGGGGTGTGTCGTTCTGGAAAAAAGTCATCATAACTTCAAACTCTGGATGAGATACTTCATCCTATTTCAAAAGTTCTCACCTGAATTTATTAAAGTCAAGTGCAGCAACATTTTAAAAGCAAGCAGCATCACAGACAGTAAGTAAACTCATTACTTTGTTATTGGTTGGAAACTAGATTTACTTCTAATTTAAAATGCATGCAATAGTTAAAGATACACTACTGATCGTCACCTATGACCCAGAAGCATGTGGTGTCCTAATTGGCAAATGTAACATGGCGCTAGTTACAGTAAATGGACAGGGCATGGACTCAGGAGGACGAAAGGCCACTCTGCTACTGTTAGAGGATGCTGGAGTGTCTCAGTCTTTAGAGAAACTCACACGTCAATGGAATGTAATTTAATGTAATACAGTATTTCTGCTAAAGGGTAGGTAGCAAGGTCCGGCCTCGTGTTTGGTCACTATACTGTGACTATAAAACTGTGTCTGCTGAAGAACTTGCGCAACCTGAAACATTTTGAACATTTTTATGGCTCCGCGCAGGTGACAGTCATGGCTGGAGAAATTATGTTTTCAGGTTGTCCTTCCCATTTTCATCAACACAACACCTCAGGAGGGCTTTGAGGGAATTTCTTTAAATACAAACGTCCACATGGACTCATCGATTATCTGAATAGATTTTGGTCATAAAGTCAAAGGTCACTATGACCTTACAAAACATCAATATCTAACTGGACAAGATGATGAGGTCATGGCATTTCATATCCAAAAGGTCAAAGGTCAGTTTTACTGTGACATCATAATGTTCTGCACAAACACATCTAGTCAGATACTGAGGTGGTGACAATAATCTTGGGTGTTTACCTTGAAACTGTGGTGAATGTATCCAGTGGTGCCGGCAGGATTATATTTCATGGCGCAGAAATCGCCCGCCCACTTAACACTAACAATACAGACACAACACCACCATAAAACTCTGATTAGCCTACCTCATGCATTTCAAAGACAAGCCAACAGACCTGACAACAACAACCAGCAAAATAACCCAATATAATACATTAAATAAAGCCCAGAGAAACATACAGGCACTTAGCACACAACAGATTCCCTCATTTTGCAGCAGCATCACACAGCAAGAGCATCAACAGTTAGGTATAAAGAATATACAGTGACAATATGTAACATGAAGCCCAAACCAAGCTGCTACAATTAACAATAAAAAGGCCAGATGAGAAAATTAAGTAGTATTCCTACCTATTTAAAGTTAATTCTGCGTCTCCCTGTTACGTCAAACTCCTGCAAAGAGGCCTCTGCATCAATTCCAAAATCATGATACATATTGCTGCTCTCTGCATATTCCTCGCTACTAAGGCTTGTTCACTACCTTATTTCAAAAGCCTGAAAAATGCTCAGTTTTTTTGGTTTGCTAATTTCTAACTACTTTCGCTCGCTAACACACAAGATAAGTAACACAACACTGCTAGCATCACAACTGAGCACCAGAAATGTTTATCATACACTGGCCTGTGACACGTGCTCCAATCAATGTGTAACAGTGAGTGGACACAGCCAAAAAATGCATCTTGGGCACACTCATCAGTAAAAAAGAACATGATCTGCTACTTTTGTCACAATTTTATTTTCAAGATAGGATGATAAATCATACAGAAAAAAAAATGAGTGCGTACAGGATTATGGCTGCCTGCACCACTGATTGTATCCACATTTAAAGCATTGCCAATTGTTATGGCTTCATCTGAGTCTGGGCAGACAAGAATGTTGCGAGGCAGTAATTTACAGTCCAAAAAAGGTTATGACCATAGATCCAGTGGCTGTGATTCAATTTAAACATACCAACAGTGAAGTGGAATTTGCTTTGTTAGCATCAAGAGGATATAACTTCAAATTGATTGTGAATTTTGGTTGAGCTGGGCTCTTATCAACAGCCATGGGCATTCAGAGGCATTCCTCATGTGGTATGTTGTTGGCATGGTCTGGCAGTATTCTGTAATAAAGCTCCCACAGGGAATACAAAAGCTTTTGAATGGTGGAACAAAAGGCATCTTAAACAGATGAAGCCATGCTGTCTCAGTCTACCATGAAGTCATTCAGCTGCTCATTTCAGTTTTCTAATCACAAAGTAGTCGTCTTTCATATTCACAGTTTTTTTCTTCCCAGTCTCATTCAAAGAGATGCGGGAGAAATGCAAAATAATTACACAACCAATTCACGTATTAACAAAACCTGATGAACATCTGGCTCTAAATAAATCTCCCCTTTTGTTTGCAAACCTGAATACGGCTGACAAGACTGATTGACTTGTCAGCTTGTCAGTGAATCATCTGGGTTTTTTTTTGTTTTTTTTCCTGTGAATAGCAAACATGGAGCCTCTTCACCAGCCACAACCTGTTAAATTCAGTGCAGCCTCACAGTAACTAGATCCTTCTGTTGGTGTAACTCAGACTTGCATTATAGAAAACAGCAAGTGTTCTGCCCAGTGAATGGATAATGGTAATTGGGTGGGAATATCTTGCAGCATTTGCTGTGTATATATACTGTATATCATCTTGCTTATCAGTAAGAATAGAGCGTTGCGGTGCACCGCTAAATCTGTCTTCAGGGAATGTGAACAATTACAGACAAAAAAAGACTCCTTTGGTTTGAAGGCTGATCCTGCTGGGTACTGATTTACATCAACCCCAATTACCCTAAAGCATTTTGTCCATTTATCTGAACATATTTAAAGGCAGTAACCCTCATACAAGAATGTTTATATGGGGCTTCTACATGAGTAGAGGTCACCATAGGATCTAAATCAAAGCTTAAAATTACGTAATTCTCAGTGGTTTGGCCGTCTCCATATGTTCCTCTGACACCGCTGTTACACAGCCTCATCATCTCAGGCTTTTTCACTTCCCCTTGTATACTTTCACCTACACAGCACAAAATAAAATCCTTGTTTGACTCTGTGTCTCAGGAATGTCTCCATGGTCACCATAGCTTGTATATGCTGTTGAATTTTGTGCTGTTTTTATTATTTATTGTTGTTTCTATTATTTATTGTTGGTGTGTGCTTCTGTAGGCTCTTTTTTGTGGATGTGTTTTCTTCTATCTGAAGTTCACTGGGTAGATACAGTACACTCTGTATGAATCATAACGTCACTGTAAATCACGTCCTGATTAGATTTTTGATGGCGTTTCAAAACAACCGTGCTTGAAAATTGATCTTTAAAATCAATGCTCAATGAGGATGATGAAAAGGGGATTTGTTTTCTGAATATGAAAGAATCTGACTATAAAGTGTCCTGTTCCATGAGGAAGAAAGCTGGTGTTTGAAAACGCCATCCTCGTACTGCAGCTGGTAGGACGGCAACGTGGCTTTCACAGTGTGCAGTATCAACTTTCTCTCTCTTACATCTACATGGTAGATTCTTGTCCTCATTTGCACATCAGTATCTGTTTGATCTCCATCAGCCATGCAAGTTAAAAGTAGCAGCCTTGCATTTGGGCCAGGGATAAAGAGACACAATGTTTTAAGCACATCCAGACATACATCATTATTCTTTCCCCTTCCTTCTAATTAGTTAATTGAAAGGACATCTGTGTAACATCTACACCACATTAGTGTTTCCCCGTGGATTTGCTCTGGTACTTGTGCCACGTCAGTTCATTGTAGCATCTTTTGAACAATTACTGCAAATTCTGTTTTATCCTTGCCTTTAATTTTATGCAACAAGTTCACAATTTACAACCAATTCTCGGCTCATTATTATTATTACTGTGGCATATTATCAGATGTGCCCCAACATCTGGGAATGCGCTGGGGATGTTCGCAATTAAGCAACCAGTATGTAGCTGTATCCAAAAGATTCTTTTACTTTTCCATCTTACACCAGGTCATTGAATTCCCTTTCCCTTGCTCTCCTTTTAATACCTCAATGTATTTCATATAGATTTTGTCATAAGCCCCAATCAATACCTCCCTGTGAGATTTGTGTTTGCTGCTGAAGCCAAGCAATAGGCTAAGCAAGTAAAAAGAGCAAGAGCTGTGGGACAGCTGTGACAAATAACTAACATTTAATATGATGAAACATATATACTGGGCCCATAAGCTACCCCTTAAAAAGACACTGTTGTTTTGGATTATTCACAGCTACATATTTTGGATATTGTTTGCCATCAAATAAAGGTATGCAATTTACAAAATGACTGTGTGCATGTTAATTGTTAATTCATTGTGCATCTCATTGTTAAAGTAACACCGTTTCTTTTTGCTGTTTTGTCTTCTTTTGTTCGTCTCCCTTCTTCTCTTACTGTCTCTTATTCTCTGTACTGGCAGCAGGGTGCAAGGCGAGTAACAGCCAAAATCTGTGATAGCAGGAAATGCATTCTGGGACACACTGACACCCCAATTACCTGCTGGCAACGGCAGGGTTAGCTCCTTGTAGTGTCCTTGGGTTGTGACATTTTCCCTTTCAGCTCCTCCTCAGATTTACTGGAATGAGCGGGGTTGCTGAGCAGGGCACTTTATAAATACATCTCCTCTCGATTACTGTGACCACCGGCCCTGGGCAGCTGAGTGTAGCTGGGATGGCTTCATCCCTTGGGATCCAATGCCGTAGATCAAGGCCCCAAATGGCCGCCCTAACTCTGCTATCAATCTCTGTTATTGCCTGCCACTGACGCCAGTGTAAGGGACACATACAATGTGCTGCCATCTAATCAGTGTGGTGCCCATCACCGGATGGTAGACATGAAACAATAGCTCTTGTGTCCCTCGCTGCGGGTTGTGTACACAGATAGAGGGATGTCATTAGTAATCATTGTGTTTGCATTCTATGAACCTAAGTGTTCGTAAAGCATGTAAACACATTTCTGAGGCTTTATGCTGCTACTGTGTGCACCAAAGGCTCAAACAAGACCCAGCCTGCCGTCACATACAGGGTCTCCTGACATAAGATATACATTAAAACGTATGCCATTTCATTATCATTGCAGTATTATCAAGTGGATCAACATGAAGAGAAATCAACTGTATTGGAGTTACTAAAACAAGATACTGTGTGTTCACTCACCAAGGACAATAAAGCAGAGCAAAGCAGAGGTATTTAGATAAATGGCATTTAATGTGTATGCTATGGAGACAATAGGGATATGATTATAGCAATAAAGTGTGTTGAGAACGGAGCACAGTGAGGCATTTCATATGTGGGTGATATACAGTACATTAAGACCATATGTTCATTGTGTATGTGAGTAAATGCGGAGGAAACTTCTGAGCTCGTTATATTTAGCAGTTCCCCCTTAAGCTTCAGAAACTCACCTCTACATGAGTAGAAAGTGAAATACACCCGCATAGTTTTCTATAGGTGTTCCGGCTGATTAGATCTATTTTGAGGTAGAATGCTGGTTAAATGCTGGGACTTTGTTGAGGTCAGTAATGTCTAGGGCTGCCCCCTAATAGTCGACCAAATGTTAATCGACCAGAAAGGTCATTAGTTGGCAAGATTTCATTGGAAAACATCTAAACGTGAACCTCTATTAGGAGCTGCGCTTTGTCAAAATAAATCAGCTCAAATAAACTCAAATCATTGTGTGGCACCGTCCATATACAATCCAATAATTAAATTAGTATTGTAAACATGTGGGCAACTAGTCGACTAATGGCCCTACGTGACGACTATTGGACAACTAGGAATATTCCTGTCCCAATACCCACACTTCCCCTAGAAATACCCACTTGCACTTGGCTGTGCGCGTTCACGTTTAGGCTAGTGGTGTCCCAAAACAGAATTGAGGTAGTGGAAGTGCTAGTGGTGTCCCAAAACAGAATTGAGGTAGTGGAAGTGGTTTCCAACACTTAAAACCCGCCCTATATTCCAAGGGAGCCCCGACCCACAAAACCCGCCCTATATTCCAAGGGAGCCCCGACCCACACTTTCAGCGAAGTGGAAGATGAAATTTCTTCTCCGTTGATTCATCAGACGGAGAAGAATAAACATAGCACATGCCACAACACAAGCGCTGGAGCTGACATTTTCAAACCTGAATGACTACTGGTATCTTGCGTAGCTACTACACGTGACGTATGCCTGCACGTCAGCCACGCCGATTTGCATGAAGTGGTGTCACATTTCTTAGGGACAGATCTCTACCCTAATATTTCTCGCTTCCCTCATCAAGGGTTATCTTGCAAATGAGGGCACTCAATACCAAGTGGAAGATTTAAGGGATAGAAATGGGATTGGGCCTTATCAGGGGCAGCCCTACTGATGTCTGTGTAGTTGACAGAATTACAAATGTGTGAGTATTTCAGGCACAAGAGGTATGACTAATACAATAGTCACAATGTGGTCAGTACATGCCCCGCTGTCCCAAGAACAAGTCTAATCAGCCAATATGTAAAGGAAACACCTGTGTGGATGCACTGTACCAGAGAGGACTTTAACATACAGTTTAATATTAAACTTCCACTTCAAATTATAACTTTGCATAGCCAAGTAAAATAAATAAACTTTGTCAAAGATTGAAAGTCTCCCTTTTCCTCATGTAATTTTTCTGCTTTCAACTTTCATGCTTCTCCTTCCTTTTTAAGTTTTTCTGAAAAGTGGTTCAAGCTCCAGGGACATAGAGGGGTTCTGAGCTGATAATTGCTCTTGTAAACACAAGTTTTTGCTGCTACTGCACCTATGCATTATTTACACGGCTAACTCCCAGCAATAGAATGTTAAACACCGGTTAAGTCTGCTTTGGCCTCCAGGCTTTTTACATTCACAACGGGAAAAGGTGCAATCTGTCAGCATACCCAGGGTGTATTTGAACTACAAAGATGAAAGGAGGGAAGGCTGAAGATTATGAATTTAACACAACAAATAGAGGAGTTTCTTGTCTTTTACAAGTGGAGTACATTTATATTTAATTGTTTTGAGTGATATACGCCCCAAACACACATGCACACAGATGCACACATCCCCAATGTCTCTGTTAACAGCCAAAGAGATGTAGACACCGAATTATCAAATGATTGTCAGAAAAGTATCTGTCTTATAGTTTCAAAATCTAAGTTTTCAAGGCTCAGCTGCTGTAGCTCGATTCATGTACCTAAGGTGCAATAAAATGTGTGCTTAAAACATGACTCCACCTATTTAGCATTGATATCCTATACCATTTTTAGACTCACAATGGGCAGTTAAAACAAAATAGATATAAACTAGTCCATACCCATTGAGTACAGCATACCATACCATGACTTAGTCATACCAAAATTAGAAAAAAAACAACATTGGGCCACAGGGGGAGCCACAACGTTCGGTCGCATTTTAGCCATTTTTAGCCATTTTTAAGCATTTTTCTGTTGTTATAGCGCCACCCAGTTGCCACTTAGAGTTAAATTTCTCTAGTCACCTTGAGGCGTCCTGTTCTACATATCTACCTAGTTTAGTACAAATTGATATGATGGTTAGGCCTAGATAAAAAATTAGCTCTCTAGTGCCCCCATTTTGTTTGATGGGGTCAATAATGGAGGGGTCCCCTCAGATTATGTGTGGTCATATGCCTACANGGGGCATGAGATATGCCCATTCAAAGTGTGCAATTTCAATCGGTTGCTATAGCGCACCCTTTGGCCAATTGATGTAATATTGCTTCATTTGCATCCTCCCATGACCCTCTACCACTGTGCCAAATTTCACATGGATTGACCAAGTCAGTGAGGAGAAAAACGTGGAACAGACACACCCACACACACACACACACACACAGACAGTTTTCATCATTATATAGTAAGATTTTAGCACAGCATTATTCATATCATGCAATTGATTTGCAGTCTAATAATAGCCCACTAATAATGCTTTCAATCACTTATTTCTCTATGAGCTCTTTGTGACACCAAAGAACACAAATACACCTTAGAAGCATTAAAGTGTTGCATAAACTTCTGTCAGTCCCTAGAATTTGATTTCCCCTCGTGGATGATGCAGGATGACAAACACCAAAACTGACTGTCCAGTTAATGAGTTACATGACAGTCAGTAGAACTTCATGTTTACTCCTTGGTTCGTTTGCAAAAAGTGAGCGTGAACAGGAACCGAACCAAAACTAAAATGCAGGTGATACATTGTTAAACCAAGAGAAGTCGTCCTGTATAGCCTCAATTCTGTCTTTCATTTTACCATTCTGTCTTCTCTTACATTTCTAGACTGCATTTCTTAGGCTTGTAGCATATTTCCATCCCAATCAGTGCTTGTGATTATGGTTCATCATAATTTGGTTTTCAGTGCGGTTATGCTTTACTAAGCACTCAGTGTTGTGATAAAGTCATCAGATTTCCTTTTCATGTGTTGTTTGTCAGAATCCGAGACTCGTTGGAAAAATAGCTTTCACATTTCAAAATCAAGCCAAATGAGCTCATTAAGTTAAATGAGTCATGTTGTATATCAAGTAAAAAAAAAAAGTAAAAGGTCATGTATCCATCATTAGTTTCCATTTTTCATAATGGATAATGCTTAATATTTTCCATCGAAGAAACCAACACAACCTCTGATTTATGAAAACCAAGGTGGCAGATGGCATCTACTCAATATGGAGGTAGCCTCTTTTCTCTGTAGGTACTGCAGACACTGAGGATGCCATGTCATTAACATACAATGCTACCCCAGTCCCAGTTCACCGAGCTAGTCCAATTTATATTTATCTCAGACTTTCATATGGCGTGACCCAAATGTGATCCCAAATTGGCTCCACCTTTTGAGGCAGACGAGGCAGCCGTGGTGTTCAGATGGCTCAGCACTGTAAAGCCAGGTTATCTTGTAAACAGTGTCACTTGTCAGTCAATACACGTATGTCGCTTTAGTTTTAGCTATGCGAGCAATATGGCTCAAGGGATGGCGGTGTTGGTCCTTCCATCTGTCGGCCTGTCGGTTCAACAGTTTGGTGCGGTGTGATTGCCATGGAATTTGGTACAGACTTTCATGGACCCAAAAGGATAAATTTCAATTACTTTTGACCTTGGGATTTCATCTAGTTCCACTAATAGGGCAGCATTTCCACTTGTTCAAAACCTCAGTTCATGACAAGATTCGATCCATCCATCCATCAGTTTTTTTAATCACAGTAACCTTTTCATGGTTGTGGGGGGCTGGGTCGTATAGACAGACAATAGCTTGTCGTCTGCTGACAAGTTCAACCTTAATGTCTGTATAGTGTGGGAGACAACTAGAACATGTGACGACCATGTTAACTCCTCACAGGAAGGCTCCAGGCAGCCAGCCAATCCATACCCATGACCTTGCTGAAGCCTGTGCAAGTGACCTCCACTGTTTTGAGTATTTATACTAGTGTGTTGGTGTGTCTGCGTTGTTCTACAATTACACCATTAAAATGGTAGCTGGTGGTGGGATTTTTTGGGCAACTGTGTTGGGTTTTTTCATGTATTTCGAAGAATGGTGACTGAAGCTGAGCGGATCATGGTTGAGTTGAGTTTTGGAGGTGAGCATAGTCCTTCTAGTTCTTTCATCTCTTTGTACTTTCTTGAGACGTCCACACCAATGTTGGGGAAATCTGTTTCAATGAATTAGCTGCCATCTGGTAGTCTCAATAACATGACGAAGATGAGTCATACATATGTACATATTTACGAACTTCAGTTAAAGGGAACTGGTATTTTTTTAACATGGACCCTATTATTTGTGTCTATGTGACTAAAGGAGACAAAAATTTGTGAAACTGGTCCAGCATTGAGAGAGCTGCAGCTGCAAAACAGGCTGCAATGTAATCTGTATGGACAATTGTGCACCCCAGTAGTTACTTGGACATGAAAAACATTGGAAAATCCAGGTGCAGATTCAGATTTACACAACTTTGTTGGTCCCACTACGGGCAATTTGTTTGGACAGCTTGCCTTGCACACATACTATAACATACAGTAACATGTAGACATATAAAGATGAGTAATAAAAGAAAATGACAAAAAAAAGAAAGAAAGAAAATATGACAAATAGTAGGATCTGGGTTGAAAAATACTAGAGTTTCCCTTTAACCTCTCCTCAGTTTGGTCCATGTTCACAGGGAAGAATGAGCATCATATGAGAAAATGCAATGCTACAAAGGAAACCTGGCACAGTTGCTGCGGTCTGTGTCAGAGTCCTGCACGGGTCCATTTTTGAAAATCCGCACCCGCCCATACCCGTAAAGTTTAGTACCAGAACCGACCCATTACCCATCATAATATCTAAATCAAAGCTGCACCCCCCTGTTAATAAAAATCCCACGACCCAACCCGCACCTGTGATTAAACACACACAGGCACTCACATAAAGATGAGTTCTCTCTTCTTGAATTATGAATCCCACGGAGGACAAGTCTCGTTCACTGGCTGCGCTCGATGCTGAGATGGCGAAAACATTCCGAGCAATCACTTCCAGGTTAGGAAACATTTTAGCATGCTCCTTCCACCACCATGAACCCTCAAAATGGTCCTTCTTGGGTGTTTTGAACTTGATGTAGGCTGCCACCTCATCCTCAGGCTGCAAAGTTACATCGCTGGAGTCCTCCATGTTGGTGACGAATGTGAAGACGGTGACAAAGGTTCAACTTGTGTCACTGACTTTCAAAATAAAAGGAATTGCGGCTTGATAATAGTGATTTCGATGTCAAAATATTACACATATATTGCACATCTTTTTCATGATATTTATTCCAAAAAAAAACAAAAAAACATATTTACCGGTTACACATCTTTTTGCAGTCTGCGTTGCTGCAGTGTGTACTCATGTTTCTGGGGAGGTGCACAGGCACATTGTAGGTACACATCCATGTTGTACCTACACAGTAGATACAATGTAGATGTATTACTGTGAGGCAAACGAAATTACCTGAGCCACCATTTCACAAACTTTTGTGATAACAAACTTTCAGTCTTTTTTTAGAATTATTGATCAGCCACCTCCATCGAAATATTGTCTCTGAATTGTTGCAGCAGCTAAGACAACTTGCTATTTTTATACCCTCTGCCCACTCTGTATATGCTGTTCAATATAAGTCATTCAGTATGTGCATCTTGTTTATACATAAATGCATCTAATGTGAACTCGTCTGACATTTTGTGTGATACCAGTTTAAACCCTGACTCCAAAGATTATCAGACTTCTGAGAGCCATGAGATCATCCATCATCATCCATATGTTGTACCCTTGAAGAAGTCGGCAACACAATGAAAAATTAAGGATGTGATAAATAAAACAGGTTTTCTTTTTTTTAATGATTCTAAGCTTGACTGAATTTGTACATGAATAAAATGAGATGTGCGGTATTCTCCCTAATATGCAATCGGCAGTAAGCAGTGACTGAGAAAATGGTATCTGCCCCAGGATACAATCCTAACTATGTGTTTCAGATGTCAGAGGATATAACACCCAGACAAAATAAATAAACACACAACTGTAGGTAAAGCACATGCACAGAGGCAACAACAGACACAAACACTGAAACACTCGCACACTAACACAATCAGGTACACTGCTGTAGTATAGCCTAACCACATAAAGTGTAAATTTGCTGAACCCTATTGCAATTTTGTGTTACCTTGCTTACCCAGGGGCTATTTTAATAGAGCAATTACTCCATCACCTAATGCGCTCGTAATATCTTTAAGCAACAAAGTGCCAGTATCTTAAACGGGTCTCCTTACACAAGTAAAGAGTCAAAAGTTTTTCCATTACCCTTTGCAAAGAAAAACCACTACTCAGCGGTGATAGGAAAGGGGCAATTACAACAATTAGAATGAGCCTGGAAGTGATACACTTAGGTTTTTCTTTAGACCTTCTCTTTGGCAGTTTAGGTTGTTAGGAAGTCACTCTATTTGTGAATAAAGCAGTAGTTATGATTTCTTCTGGATTCTGCTCACAGGAAACCACCTAAAAATACAAAAGGAATTTACAGTGACAAAACAGAGAGCGCTGGTGAAACTGAACTCAGCTTACCAATAATTGAGTGATCACAGTGTTGGGCTTCTGTACAGTCCCTCTTCATATGTGGATTTTCCGAGCACTCTTTTTAGAGCAGGGTCTATACAGTCAATCTCCAGCACAATTTCAGTGCAGCTTTGCCTTAACTGAAGAAAGTAATGGCAAAGCCTGTTGAAACTTCACCATTTCTTTTTGCAAGAGTCCAGTTTATTGAAGTCATGGTGTTGAAGTCAGGTGCATTAGTATCACAATTCTGTCGTAAACCAAAGGTTAGCACCTTCACAAGGCAGCATCTTGAGAGCTGTTCATAAACATTTCCTTTACTACTTGCTTTTCTTGACATACTGTAATAAACAACTCTGAATTGCAGTAATATCAACACACGACTGATATAAGTATTTGCAAAAGCATTACTTGTTTACAAAGGAAATAAATGTATACACAGTTTGTCTTTGTCACTGTGGATGTTCAAAGTCTGGGCTTATGGACAGCATGATGTGTGTTATTGGTCACTGTGTGGGATGAGGTTCCTGAGCTATGCTTGCTTTCACATGGGGGAAGAGAAGAATAACAGCTGGATAGTGCTGTAAACTACCAACAGTCAGTGACTGTGAGGGCTTTCATATGAAGCCTGTTTTAAATTAAGGAGAAAATGTAGCAACGTGACAGTGTAGGAAAAAGAAAGCTAATGCATAGTGAAGTCACAGTGAAGGCGGTTGTTTTTCTTAGGTTTCTGCAAACAGCATTGCATCTGCAAGCACAAAGTGAATGGAGAGAAGAGCCAGAGCATCACATCCAGGAGCATGAGTCATTTCCTTACTGAGTTGTAGCAACAATGCACCATTTGTGATTTAGCCTGTTACAACACATGGAGTCACAGATGGAAGATAATAATGACAAACACCTATTTTTCTTGTAAACTCATAATGTACATTATGTCGCCAGGATTCCCAGTGAGTTGCTCTTTGCATTTGACTTCACTAGGCTCACGGGGCAAAATATTAATATTGAAACTGCAATATTATGTATATGAAAACTAGAGACCATTTTGTGAAGGGATCACTCCAGCTGCAACATAGCGATCCGTGACTTATAACCAAGTGGCAACCTTCGGGGCTGAAAAATGAAGCCAATGTGCAAGTACCAAAATCTGCAGTTTCTCAAATAGCCTCTTGAGGGTGGCTCCAGAAGGGAGTCAATCCCCATAGACCCCCATGATAAGATGCACATTTGCAGCAGAAACAAACACGTTTACAGCCTGGTTCAAAAAACACTTTTGGTCTCTGTAACCTTCTTTTCTTGATTGTCGGTGTTCCCCAGTTCTTCCAGGCCGTGGGTAGTAAGTGGGCTTCAGTATTTGTTTCTTCCTCTTCGTTTAATTAACCAACACAGCAAGACAGTGCAATTTCTCCTCACACTGTAAAAACACGAGGCACTCACTCTCTCTTGTGTCTCACCCATACCTGTCCCTACTAACAAGGGCAGGTAGGAACCAATTAGCCCCTTACCGAGGGAACACAATTGCTGTGTCTCAATTCAGGGACTGCAGCCTTTGAAGGCTGTATTTGAAGACAGATTGGTGTGGCCAGTGCTGTCCCATTTTGAACGCTCCTTCAACTGCCACCGAAAAATGCAGCCGTCACTCCCAGAATTTGGAGGATGCAACGGATGAATCCTTTGTGGCCCAGCTTATCCCAAGTAATCTCTCAAGACAGATTCTGCAATCTACATCGTAGAATCTGTCGGCAGCCCTGTGTGAACGTTAACAGCTAACGGTTAGCCCAGCTAATCTACGATAACCATATTAATTACGTGCACACAGAAGTAGTAACGTTTGTTCAGTCATTGTGTTTATAGACTTAACAAACATCAGATTAGTCTACACGGTGATATAGTGACGTGAGAAATGTGATATATAGCTAAACTCTGCTGGTTTTCTACCCGAAGTATTTGTAAACAACACGGCGATTCCCTGGGGGCACCGCCGGAAGTGAAGGGTGTGAGGCCCCTTCACTTCCGGTTAGTCGAAAAACTCCGGGCTGTGCCTCCAGAGGTATTTTTTTTTACCGATGGATTTCCAGATTGTATCCCAAGATGCATGGCGCGCCGGTGAAGATTAAGTTAAGTTACAACTAACAGTTGTTAACTAGCTAACGGTTATCTGTTGTTAATAATACTGTTAGCTACCTGAAAACGGCCCTCCATCAGCCTGAAATATATCAACAGCGGTGTCTCCAGCGGTGAATCATCTCCTTAAGTAGAAAATAAAATTTCAAAAAATTATCTCTTGGTCCGTGATTTAGGGCTAACTAACCTAGAAGATTACTCCATCTTTCGTCAAGCGCAGCTGGTTGTGAGGTAACAGGAACGCCAACGGGTCAGGGTGAGACCAACTGGTGATGCACCCAGGAAATCCTCCACAGACCAGTCCGTCCCATTCAGTTTGGCTGATGCGGTCTTTGAAGGACGTGGCCGACGTTGACTGCGAAGGCCGCATCCTTCAAAGGCTGCAGCCCCTGAATTGAGACACAGCTAATGACTTCACTTAAACACTGCACGTGACAATTAACAATATAAGAGTATTATAAATGACAATGACATATAATGTGTGCAGTAATTATGGTTAAAGTGGAGCTAATATCAACTTTCATGACAGCCGTGCAGGGGGTGAATTTTTATGGAACTCAACCATTTACATTTTAAGGCTTATATTGCTCATCCACAGTTCCACCCTCTCATCCAAATTTGGTCGCCTCTGCCTCCAAAAGAACAAGAAAACAACAGCTGAAATGCATTACTAGAGGCAAAATGAGTCCACCAACCAGTGGGTGATGTCATTGTAGTTACATCCATTATTTTATGCAGTTTATGACACAGACTCAGGTGAAAACAATGCCAACAAAATTCAAATATGGCACTAAACATAGAGTTGCAAGTGGGAATAAGAACATATAACCAGAAAAAAGTCATAGTATTTCAAAGGCAGAGGTGTTTTGAGCATGGACTTGAAAGAGCAGCCAGACAGAGTGTGTCCAATAAAGAGGGGTAAGGCTACTGCACTGTGTAGAAACTATAACAGCAAAGGCTTAGAGCTCAAGTGGTGAATCATCAGCTGGTGTCCAATAATGCAGTACACAAGATACTGAAGGTTGTGCGGTATGCATGGGTTAGAAGGTCTGATATAAGTGAGATTAATGCTTTATGGGCTTTAAAATCTAAATGCCAACACTGAAATCTGATATTATTGGTTTGTTGTGTAAACAGTGGTGTGCTGGGAAAACTGTGCGTGGAAATACACTCCATTCATCTAAATTGCCAGCACATCACTGGAATGCGATAAGAGTTTACTGGCTAGCCACTTTTCCAGCACACACGCTCGATACTGCCAGCTCTTGTCGGTGGCATCAACAGCACGTTTGCTCTAATTGTCAGTGCTTTCAAAAATAAACCAGCTTCACCAACAAACATTGCAAACAGTACATGCTTGATAAATTATTTCCAGCTGCCACTGAAACCTGCTGGCCTTTCGCTTTTCATTTTGCAACTCAAAAACGCTGCCTTGTCCACATCACGCAACACAAAACTGGCAGAACGCTTTTGGTTTCATTCAATGTGACTGATGCAAAAAGCACAACAGAGAGGAGGTTGGAGCAGCAGCCGCACAGAGAGCAGAAAATATCATGCTCATCAGGTGATAAATGCTGGGACCAGGACCTTTTTGTGTCAAACACTGGCTCAGTTCAGCAGGCCAGAAACAGCTTACTGGCTTCATGCCACCTGTCATTAACAACTCCTGTTTTCGGACATGCTGCTTGGAGTGAAAGTTAGCATTTTTTATTTGACTTTTTATTCATCCACCATTTGTTTATAGGACTGATATCACCTTTTCCTTCTAAATCTGCCAATTTCTAATTATCGTACCTCTTTCAAAACATCTTCTAGTGCTTCCTCATGATTTATGTCATCATCTGCTCTTGCAGCAAAGCTTTCTTTTATATCTGAGAGAAATCCTTGTGTGGCTTGTGCTACAGAAAGTCATTTTTAACAGAGAAAATCTATTTTTTTCACACCACTGTTGATCTTTTTCTTACCCTGGGGATAAGTGATGAAAAGTATTGCAGTTATAGTTGTGTGTATTTTTCTCATCATTTTTCTGAGTGACACAGTGCCAAAGAGTTATCCGGTAAGCATTTGGAATGCCAAAACGGCACGGGAAAACCTCAAAAACAGATTTTATGGAAGCATTTGTCAGGAATTATTGTACGCACTAATAACACAGATCAACCATAAAGTATATTGCGTAACAGTACAGGTCAGCGAGGCAACACCTGAGCTGTACTTCAAGTTTTTTTCTCTCCACCCCACCAAACTGGAATAAATGAGAATACAATCAGTCAGTGGTCAAGCACACATTAGAAGAAAATGTAACCTTCTCAGAAATAGGACATTTTTCATTAATCTCATATTTCACATCTACCACAAATAAAGTGTTATTGATTTTCCTGGGCTGAGCTGAGGCCCCTTTTATACTGACTGCTGTTGCTGTGTGCCAGCACATTGAGATTGACAGAGGCTTTATGTGGCCAGGCAGCCAACTAGGGGACAGAATAAATCTGACAATAAGACAGTATTAGTCCTTTTATTGGCCAAAAAAAAGGGGCAGAAAATGGAGAAAATGAAAGTAGAAGATCCAAGTAAAGCGTTGTAAACCACTAAGCTTGTTAAAGTTCTGACAGCTCACCTGGCGGGTGCCAGAGGCCCCGAATCCATTCAATAAGATGAACAGGAACACTTCCAGTTGTTTGTCTTTCACAGAGAATCCATTAAAAGTTCCCTCTCCCCTGGTTTACAGTGCATTCTACTTGTACCCAATAAATCATGCCCCTGTCTTGGGCTTCTGCTTACTGTGTTCTCCCATTTGTATTGAGTCATGTTAACAATGTGCCTGGTATGGAGTTTTCATATATTCCACAGCATCAGGATGGTAAACATCAATCAAAAAACAGCAAAAATAATCAAATTAACCTGAGACTTTGAGCTCTACAGAGAGAACAAACAATATAAAACAGCTGGAAAATGAAAAAGAAAGACTCCACTGGGCAGTCCTGCAAAGAAGAAGAAGACAAAAAACATTTACATTAGTAGAGGAAGAGGAAAGGAATAGAAGGAACTGAGAATTATACGGTTGGAATGCAAATAATGGTCAGAAAAAAAACATCTAAAAAGTTTTAGAAAAAGTTGTTGTCAAACAGCTTACTGCTGTGTTGAAGGACCACAAAATTTTAGATAAATTCCAGTCAGGTTTCTGTCAGGAGTATTCCACTGAAACAGCTTTTCTTAGAGTCTCAAATGACTTACTGACGTCCTCTGATATTGGTGAATATTCTGTTTTGGTGCTGTAAGATCTTAGCCCAGCTTTCTATACTGTGGAAAACAGTATCATGAAAGGTTGAGATAGTGGGTGGGTGTCTCTGGGAGTGCCCTCATGCTGACCTCTCAGATATAAGTTTCTCTGTGTCTGTTGGTCCTTTCAGCTCTGATCCTGAAGCTCTTTCCTTTGGTATACCCCAGGGCTCTGTCTTAGGTCCTATATTTTTTTGTTTATACATGCTTCTACCTGGTCAAATTATTAGCCAGTTCTCAGGTATATCATATCACTGATGACATTCAACTGCATGTCTCGTTTAAACCTGACAACACAGACAAACTTGCTGCTTTTCACAATTGTTTGATTGCCATCAAGGACTGGATGTCAAACAACTACTTACAATTAAACACAGACAAGACAGATGTTCTGATAATTGCTTCAGACAGTATAGCTTCAGCTATACGGTCAGATTTTAGGAATCTTGGTGTCATTTTTGACCAGGCCATACATTTTGATCATCATGTTAAATCACTGACCCGAACTTATTTTATTCAGCTAAGAAATATTGCAAAGCTCAGGTTTGTGGTGTCTCGACCTGAGCTAGAGATGATTATCTATGCTTTTAGTGTCCTGGTTGGACAACTGTAATTCTCTTTTTACTTGTCGAAACAAATCTTCTCTGAATCGTCTTCAGATAATCCAGAATGCTGCTGCAAGACTGTTAACCAGGTCCAACAGGCCAACCCACATCATTTTAGTTTCTTTACACTGGCTTCCCATCAGGTTCAGGATTCACTTCAAGATACTTGTTCTCACGCATAGAGCCCTCCACGTTCAGGCACCTGAATACATCAGTGATCTCCTCTATCCATATATTACAAAAGGTGATTGTGCCTTTGAAGTAATGGCTCTAACACTTTGAAACTCTCTTCCATTAGGTTCACAGTCTGTGGTCTTTTTAGAAATCTTTAAAAAACAAATGAAGACCCATCTCTTCAAAATGGCCTTTGTCCCGTCCTAAATTGTCTAGTGATTGTTCCCTGGTGTGTTTCTGTTTACAGTAGCCTGTATTTGCTCTGTGTTTTAGTTTCTTTTTGGTGCTTTGTTCTAATTGTTATATTGCCTTTGTTTTTATTGATTGTATGTTTCATTGTTTGATTGTATCTTTGAAGCACTTTGTGAATTTCATATCTGTGAAAGGTGCTTTATCAAATACATTTTATTACTATATTATTTAAAAAAAATATGAGAAACTCTTGCTGAAATGCAAGTCTGTCTTTGTACTTCTTGGCTGCTGATGAACATGTATTCATAGCCTAACAGCATGAATACACGTATATCAAACCCAAGACTGGCTTGAATGGGTTTCAGCAGTGTGTCATGGTACTGCTGTTGTGCTGTGCTGCTCCATCTTGTCTGTCCGATCATGAACCGTCAATCTTTTTACGTGATCAGTCATGAATTTGTTAAGTACACTGATGACTAATTGTCCTGTTAAACATTCTGCAACACAAACTTTGGCACACTTGTGGTGTGTTAGTTTAATAAGTCCCATTTTAGTAGTTTTACTGTAAAACAACAACATCTATTTATTAAGAATAACTCATTTCCATGGAGATAAGTTAGTTATGCTCATACATGTAACAATACAAGTGTCTACTACTTTATAATTAGGCTAACCTTTTGTTCATTGTTTCGTGTCACAAGACTTTTACAATGGTGTTACACAGAAGCCTTTACTGGGAGTCTTAAGGTGCAAAAATTACTGGAATGAGATATTAATGTTCAAAGGTGGTTCCCAAAGCAACATGGTTTTAATTGAAGCAACATGATTATAATTTCACCCCTGTATTGCAGATCCAGTGAGAATACTAATTTATAGCCGAGGGAGAGAGGCAGAAAGTGGATGGGAATGTAATTGAACAAGAGAGTGTAGGGGGAGAGTCTACCAGGCCAATATAATTTCTGATTCCCTCAATCACCTTTTCCCCTGGCTCTGCTCTGCCTGTCTCACATACACACACAAAATAAAAAAAGATAATACAGTATTTTAAAAGTGTAATTTAAACAACCAAAGGCTATTGTTTTTAGGCAATGCAAACATTGCAGCACACAGCTCTTGTAATTAACAACTGAAGAGCACACTGTGAGAACATTTCTCTCCTTGTCAGATTCTGCTGTCCTGGTTACAAAGTTTCCCGTGCCTTATTCACCTTTCGGAAAAGACATGACTGGAAAAAGAGAAATGGAGCCTCAGCCGAACTCCATTCTGACATTCTAATGAGGACAGTGAATTTGGATGAGTAAGTATCCAATTTCAGAATCACCAGCAATCCACCATCTCACTGATTACAGAGGCATCAGTTTGCTGCCTCACATACTTCGCACCCGCGGGGCAGAGATTAAATGCGAAATTATTGGACATCTGTCATATTATAGAAAGTTGAAATGTCCCTGGGTCTTTTGAGACTGCGGGAAATGAAATTACAATGACATGACAAAATGGAAGCAGGTGAGGCAGTCGCGGATTCTGTCAGTGCTACAGTATCAGAAGTATTAAATCAGATGTTTTACAGCAAATTCCTCCTCTCTCTCCTTTTGTCTCTGCGTCTCACTCTTTCTGCTGAGCTTTGTCTCACTCAGATACACAATATACTTCCTTTTCTTGTCCTTTTGTCTCTCTTTCTCTGCCTTGTTAATTCTGTCATAAATCATCCCGTGACAGTGACAGAATTGCTTTTGATTGTGATCTTGCAGCTTCCTTGTTTGATAGTGTTCGTGCCTTGATTTAGCCCTTTTCACTGCACATACATCAAGCCATCCTTCTCAGCAAATGCTGAATAAGGGCTTTTGAATGGACCCTGGTTAAAAGTTCTCTTTGATTGGAGAGGGAGCTGCATGAGTTTTAACAAATATATACTTCCGTCTCGGTCTTCCTTTTGATTTCCTTCCTCATTTACTCAGAGCTGTTTGGAGTCTGCTTCGCTCTGATGTGAAGGTGCTGCATGGAGGATCTGCAAGCTGATTAATTACATCTCTAACAGGCTCTACCTCAGGGGGCACTGGAATAGTCTGCTCAGGATGGGCTTGATTTAAGCCCTAGCAGCATTTTACCCATGATGCCAAGAGGAAGGTCAATGCAAGGGAAGGGGAGCAAGGGAATGGGGGACTTAACACCAGATGATGGATGCAGGTGGTAATTCAACATCATCCCCTCAAGGACAAGGAGCCTGGCCCCTAAAGTAAAAGAAAATACGTAAATACCCATCACCTAATGAGACAGACACATCAAGTCATCAACTCTGAACTTTGTTGGCAGTAAAGCTCTACAGGGGTGAGCTGTATTACCTTTAAGTGCAGACAAGTTGTGCCCACAGTGTTCCCAGAGAATCTGCTCGCTCTCATGGCCAACTTGTCAAATGCCACCGCTTTGTCAGTGATCTGGGCATTACATGCCAATGCGCAAAGGCACCTATCGTGGGAGTATAATACATACCAGGTGGTGGTAGTTGTTGACACAGTGGCCAACAAGTTAAGTTGTCAAATACTGCTGCTATGTTAATGGATAGATGTGTAAGGCACCAATGTGCAAAGGCACTTTTCGTGGCATTATGAAACACACCAACCAGTGGCCGTTTGTAACCAGCCTGCAACTACAGTAGAATAAAGAGTGACAGTGACAGAGTCCCCATAGGGCGGATGGGACGAGAGGTGTATAATTGTAACAAGCAGAAACTGTCCATTTCCTGTGAAAAATAAGTGTATTTTGAAAAGACAACGCAAGTAACAAGCGTAAATTGACACGGCATCCCAGAACATCAACAACAAACGCCGGAGATTACTTAGTGTGTCACATTCAGTTGTGAAAGTCCACAATAATTTCACGAAACCGGGATGAGAAAGTGTTGACAGAACATATTGGACCATTCTATAAAAGCTCCAAAACATACTAAGAAAATATAAGAACGATCAATTTCCTCTGATTTCTTAAAAAAAAAGGAGGTACCATGTCAAGAGAATAGTGGCCGCCACATGTAATGAGTGATGGTGAAGGATTTTCGTCTAATGAGTGTTAGCTGTATTTGCCGGCTAATGGGTTTGAACAGCACGGAGCCAAGGGGACCTCCAAGGTAGCAAGCCATATGTGGATATAATTTACATTTGCTGCTGGATTTATCAAAGGTGGAATGGGCAACTCAGTCTGGAGAGGTCCTGAGCATATCTCCTCCTTTGGCAGTCTGACAATTCTGGTCCTTTGACAAGCATGGTTTGTCCACACTGTTATGGGCTAGCCAATTCCTGGGTTTGTATTTCATTTTGGCCAGAAAGCCAAACAAACTCAAACAAAGATTTCTAACAATGAACAACCCTGCCACCTTGGAATTGCATTTTCATGTTCTTGTACCACACATAATTTGTAGGGAGAAGGGTGTCTGGGGTGGTGGGTGAACTAAGCTCAAGTCTCAAAAAGTTTGCACCCTATGTTGTGAGTGTGTTTCGGTTAGGTTTGCAAAAGGTAATGGAGAGGCCGTGGCGTGGTAAAGGCTAGAAAAAGATGGTGGTTTTAGTAAAATATTAAAACAGTAAAGATGCTCTGTCTTTCTCTAATCTTAACTAAGTGCTTTGAGCTGTGTACGCGTGACATGGGAGCCACATTGTCACTGCTGCCAGCTCAGCGGTGACACACAGTACATTATGCTTTTTGTTAAAATAGTATTACAGTAAAAGACAGAACAAAATAAAAAAAATCATAATGTGAGAATTTTGCAAATAAGTGGCTGCTGAGCTATTAACCATAAACCTTACAGGCCAAGTTTTGTACCAACCTGAAACAGCTAAGACTAGCAACCAAATGACCGTACCACTGAACTAAAAACAGTCACTGATGTATGGTAATGTGTAGGGTTGAGCCAAATACTCAGATTGAACCAGTATCTGGTACAGATAATGTGCTTTTTATGAGTATGACTACCGTCCAAGTAGAATGTGCCCAGTATCACGACTTGTGATGACAGAAAATCCTCATTTGGGTAGCTGGGTAAATAGTTTTGTTATAAATAATAAATGTAGCAACGACTGGTCGACCCATATCACTTTGATGTTTTAATAACTTCTGTTAGTTCCCACTCATTTCCTATTCTGAGTATAGCTACGGATACAGATAATTAGTTGACTGACCAGACACAGATAGAGATAATGATGTACTCTTTGAACTGAACGATTCAAATCACCAACGTGAATCATAATTGAAAGATACAGTGTGCAGGATTTAGGGGGCTGTACTGGCAGACATGGTATATAATATAGTAAGTATGTTTTCATTAGTTTATAATCATCTAAAAATAAGAATCATTGTATTTTCATTACCTCAGAATAAGATGTTTATATATACATAGAATGAGGGTTCTCCTCCATGGAGTCCACCATGTTATTTCTACAGTAGGCCAGAACAGACATATTAAACAGTGGCTATGTTAGCCACCATAGTTCTCCTTCACTGGGGGGTCAACAACCTTTACTATCAAAAGAGCCAAAAAAAAAAAATCTGTCTGAATCTGCAAAACATATTTGAGCTTCATAATAAAGGTAACACAGCCTTTAAAGTCAAATTTAGCCCATCAACATCACTAATAGATCTTAATGGGTATTCATTTATATGTTTTTGCACAAAGTGGCTGTTTTGCAGTGGGCTACTTTTGACTATATAGTACTTTAACTTTGTGGTGTTGCCAATGAAAGCAAGCAAATTTGTCCACGCACTATAATATTCTCAATTTTCCCCTGAGACTTTTCCCTTTTTGGATTTGGAATCCACAGCTAGCCGAGCTAGGGAGACTTCAGACTACTGTGGCCATCACTTGTGTAGTTTTTAGAAGAAAAGGCGCCAAGCCACAGAGGCATAACGCACATTTTAGTTTTTTTTAAATCAGTATAAAGTAGGGGTGGGGGAAAAAATTGATTTTTAGATGCATCGAGATTCTGTCTTCAACGATGTGAGCATCAATGTGGAAAATTCATAATCAATTTTAATTTTATTTTCATATTTATTTTTCAAATCACCGTAACTCCTTGACCATTCACGCTATGGACGTAATTCCAACGGATTCTGAAGGCTGAGAAGCGGGGCTTTCCAGATATACATTACGTAGTGACGTCATTTCCTGTGGAAGAGGGGAGGGAAGTGAGCACAGCAGGAGGAGAGTGACAGCTGACAAGGAGAGTGCAAGTTGGAGTGATTTAGGGGTGTTTTAGCTGAGTTTTGGTGAGTTTTAGTAGAGTTTGGGTGGCGTTTTCTTTGTAAATAATATTTAGTGTTGTAAATAATAGTATTTGTGGTTTTTTGAGAGTTTTTGAGTTTTTTTATGCCGTGTTATTGGGTGTTTTTTGTCGGGTTTTCGTCGGGTTTTCACCACAGTTCGTAGTTTTGCCATCGTTCGTGTTTTTATAGTTCATAGATAGTTATAGTCAGTTATAGTTTTGTAAATACTAGAGGAGAAATGTCGAGGAGGTCGACAAGGGACAGGAGAGTCCCGTTGAGATTTGTGGATGAGGAGGATGGACCGGAGGAGACTGGTGGAGTGTAGTCATCTCAACCACAGTAAGTAATACAGTTTGTATGCACTGGATATGTTTTCCCAGCGTTATTACAATAATGTTTTTCAATATCTAGTGTAAATTTCCTTATTGGCTCGTTTTATAATCGAGAATCGTTTTATAATCGAAATCGTTGCCCTCGGAATTGGAATTGAATCGAATCATTTAAGAATGTCACTTACGTATCACTTTGGGCCTACAACAATAAGACAGAAGCCACTGGGCTAAAGAGCAATTGTACCATATAGTGGCTCTGGAGCTGCAGGTTGCCTACCCCTGTCCTACATGCTTAGCACACTGAAGATTCTTTTATTGGTTGCAATCTACAACCTCAGCCACTAGATGCCACTAACTCCTGTACACTGGACCTTTAAACCTCTACTTCTCACACATAGCAAAACTTTCACCCCTCATGACTGTCCTTTCTCTTTCTATTGAAGCCTCTCTTTCTCTCAACCGATTATCTAACAGCAACAAAACGAGGCTGTGTCATAACATAAGATAACTTTCAAAGATTAAGGGATTTTAGAGGGCTTTGACAAAATATCCAGAGTCTGTCTGATGTGTTTTTTGCATGACTTCTAAAATAAGGCTGTATAGAATGACATTGAAACAGACAATGCTCTGCTGGTTCTAGTATGACATCATCCACTTTGCAAGGAGACTGTGAGTCTGTGTTTCTAATCTGAGTCTCTTCTCTTGCATTAAGCAGGGAGGTGAAGTGCTCTGAGAGGACCCTTTAAACTAAGCTCACAGGGTCTCATTGTGTAATACACCGCGATAAGAAATGATTTATTTGGATGCATATGTAACCTACAAGTTTCAAATAGCCCGTAGACACATGAGATAGCTGAGTTTACACCTGCTAAAAGGAAGCAGCACACAGATAATTAATCATCATTGTGACACACAAAGAAGAAAATACAGTGTGGAGAGGCAAAGCTGATGAAACTGAACTAGATTTTTTTATTTTTTTCTTGCCTTGTTAGACACTGTGAAAACATAAATGCCTGTTTTTTTTGGTTTTAAGAATCTTTGTCTTCACTTTGCATTATGTAAATTAGAGGTATTGTTGTACAGCCACGTTCTTATTGAAATATAACAGCCAACAATATCACTTTGTTTCTGAAAAGCACTGAGAACATAATTATTTGGCTCGCATATGCTCCTAGGAGTTCAGAAACCAATCAGTCTCATACTTCACCTGCCCCGGGGATCTGCTCCATCAGCCACCCTCAGCTTTTCTCCTCTCACTTCTCAGTATGTTTAACAGCAATCAGGAAAAATTAGTTCTTGGAAATTACAAGTATGATTGCAGAATAAAACAGCATCCCCTGCATCATCTCGTACCCATTTATATTAGATTTCCAGCAGTTTTTTAATACATAAGCACTTACGCAATGCTGATGAATCTGGCCTAATAGCATCTGACTGAAGCTTTAGCGCCTAAACAATTAAAAACATATACAGGGTTTTGGGAGGTTTTAATACCGTTATATACATCTTATCAGTTAAGGCTTTTGCATTTCCCTTTGAGTATTGTGTGAGAAAGAAAAATAATAGTTAAGATATGAAGGATTAAGTGAATTATAATTAAAGAAATTGCAGCACTCCAAAAGAAATGACTTGTTTATTTGCAAAAATGTTGTCTCTGAATGAAAAATTAGTGCCTGTATTACCTGCAGATTGCATCAAGTGCCACTGTTTTTTTTTTACATCATTGAAACCATTTCAAAGGTTTAATGGGGGATTCACAGGGAAAAATTCATGGGTGATTTGAGTGTTTTTTTTCCAGTTATAAATAAATAAAAGTTTTCTGCTTCGCTGATATGGAAGACAATGGGTAAATTTCTCTAATGTGGCACACGACCCGTTCTTTTCATTCAGGGGATAGACACAGAGGGTGGATGTGTGCCAGTGGAAGACCATGAATATTCTCTGGATGTGAGTTTAGCTAATAGGCCCTCCCTGGAATTCAAATGGCTACTGTAAATTGCTCTCTGATAAAATTCATCAACACAACAATGCCCCAGAAAGAACATAACGGCACATGTGGCACTGCATTTAATCACTGTGCTTATTTTTTGTTTGTGTAAGAAACAACAAAAGCCAAGAGTTGTTATTTCCACAGAACAAAGATCATTAGTTGGATGATTAGCACTTGTGTATATTGGGGTCATGGGAGACAAAGTATCTCTGCAGTACAATGTCATTAAGATCTTATCGAGGATTAAGCCTCTGCCTCCTGCTCACTGCGAGTTCATTCTCTCACTCACGGCTGTCACTGCCAATTTCCAGAGAGGGCGGATGAGTTTTACCATGTCTTCATTGTGCAATTAAAAAGGTTGTTAGGATTTTCATTTAGTCCCTCTTGACACCTTTGCAACACCACCCACAAAGGGGATACCCTCAAACAACATAAATAATCAAAGCAACAGCGAAATCTCCCGTCAGTCAGTGAACATGGTGCATGTTTGTAATTTCAAATCCCTCAAAGACCTCCAAATCCCTCATTGCCAAACTGTATTCAAAGCCCAGTTTGATCTAGACTGACCCTTTAAAATAAACAAATGTATTCTACTGAAGTGAAAGAGAGAAAGAAAGAAAGAAGAGAAAAGCCCACATGCACAGTCAAACACATTGGAGTGCACTTTTCCACCAGCTTGAAGTTGGACGTCAGTCAGTTCAGGCAGAGTTTATTTACCTTACAGTATCTTCTCCATAGGAGCTGTAGCTCAAGCCGCGGAAACACCTCAGGGGGGAAACAGCCAGCCTTCCGCTTCACAAACAAAGGGAGTGAGTGGTAAAGTTTCCCCGCTGGCTTCATGTAACTCCAGCTGGTGTTTGAGTCCCTAGAGCAAGGCAGGCCCCTTTCAAGCCATCTCGGGTGAGCTGATTGGTGAAGCGGACTTGCAGGGTGAGTCAGGGGTGTGACTGGAATTTCAGGGATCTGTTGTTTTTGAGTAAAAACCACCAGCTGAGGAGTCATGAATCTCTGACAGGTACTATAGCAGGAGGGTGGTCAGGGATGGATGAGGCACGATGTTTGATATATACTGCAGAGAGGACAGCTTGAGGAATGTTTTAGGATAAAGCTCACCGTATGACTGAGAGAGAAAGATATGGAGGAGCTGTGATAAGTGTGCAGTGTAGTTTAGATTCAAGATTGTAATAATCTAATAAACAGCTAGAAAAGTGCACACGGGAGATTGCAGATCCCAGCTAGGTGTGTCTGGGGGCATGTGGGTGGGCAATGGGGAGGCTGTGTGTCTAGCATGTATACATGCCAGAAGTAGAATATCGACAATATGCAGGTTACATTATATGGAAACAAAACTCAGACATAGTGTCTCAAAGTTACAGTCAAGATGTCGGCAAAGATAACAAAACCAGGGATTCATTTGTCTCACATCATGCCTAACTTAAGTGGATCGTAACATATTTGGTATGGAATTCATCTGAAGACGCTCTAGTTCAAAATCGGACCAAACATTTCCATGGATGTCAGTTTTTAAGCAATGACAAAGGCAAAAATGTGGCCTGCAACTGACTTGTTTTTAGCCTAGCCAATGGCCGGAAATGCCTTTTGCTATGTGATTTTGTTAATCCCTTGAGGCCCCTACCAGCCATTTAGGAGGAGTGAGGAGTCAGTGGTCAATGACGTTATAAAACGGAGAACTAACTAAAATAGATTTTTTTTTTTTAAATTGTAAATCACTGCAACCACAAGAGGTCCTTCAGCATTCAGTCATAAATGTACACAAAAACTATTAGGCTAATTGGTCCAGTAGTTTGCGAGATTAGCTACAGACAGACAGATACATGCACACACACGACCGACTGCATGATCCTCTCCAGGCTTACACCTAGTAGAGATAATAATCTAGTAAGGGTTGTGGTAGTCTTGGCAGGGAATGTCAGCCTTTTGAAACAAGTAACCCTGCAAAGTATGAAAGCATTTATTTGTATAGCCTTTTATTACAGGGAGGTCAAACAAGACTTCACAGAGAAAACAAAGCGACAGAGAAATGAAACAGAAGGAAAAGGAAAAGATGTAATGAATCGTACAACCACGGGTCAAAGCAAACAAACAGGCTGACAGTATCTTGTCGTATCTCCCAGCAACTGGACTAACTGAGTAAATGAAAGTCAGATGGATTATTCTTGCGACCCCTCTGGTGCACCCTAACAAGCAGGCTGAGAATTAGGGACTTAGGGTGCTTAGATACCTCTCCTGTACAGTATAAAATGCCTCGTTCTTGTCTTGTTTCTATCTGTACATCAGTATTTATATACAGAGTGGAACATAAGGTTCAGTTGAGTTTTAAATAATAGTTCTTATAACCAGTCACAGAAAAGGTAATCTGTCATTTTATATGACTTAAGCTTATACAGCTCTTGTTTGTTTGTCAAAAGTCAGTATGAACATAAAGTGGATCAGAACTAAAAGGCAATGATATATTATTATGTCTATTGGGGACCAAGCAGTGAGGCAACAAGGACACAGGAGTTGTTGACAAAATCGTGAATTTTTATTTACCCCAAAAAATGCATGAAAAATTACAAATCAAGAAATGAACAACTAGGCATATAAAAGAGGTCAACATAACATAACTATAGTCAATATAATAACTAAACAAGTTATTAAGTGAACAAACTGATCTGTCGAGATGACGCACACAAGGGAGCATATATAGTGGCTTGGCCAAACCAAATAATACACAAGGGGTAACCTAAATGGATGGCAACTACAACTAAATACAAAGCAAATCTAAGTAAATCCAAATCCCCCATATGACATGGCAACACATGGTTTGGTCCAATGAGTTGGCTCCAGGATTTAAGAGTCCTCATGTTGCGTTCGTTTTGTACTCAGAGGTCGGAAATTCCCAGTTCCCAGTCGGAAGTTTAAACTTGAACGCACCCTGAGGTCGGATTTCCAACTCGGAAACTCAGAGCAAACGCATCAACCCCGACTTACGAATTCATGATGGCTGCCGGTCACATACATAGTGAGTAAACACTCTGCTATAGTACTGTTTATAGCAATTCTGTCTTATTTGTTTTACATTAGGTCAGCCATACCCATAGTACTGTTAAATTTTTATCCGTGGGCATGTTGCTATGCTGTCTGTATGTGCAAAATGCCACATAGAGCGTTGTTATCAACTGATATTGCTAACAGTGGCTACGGCTAGCCCAACGGTAGAACGTTAACGTCCATGTTTTTCTTCCGACTTGTCCACCGTCGTCAACTAGAACGCAAAAACTGTTGTCAACTCAGAGGTGACGTCATTCCCACTTCCGACTTCCGAGTACGAAATGAACGCACCATCAGCCCTCACCCACGCCCTTTGCTCCACCAGGAAGGAACCTCCCCAAACAGCCATGGTAACTCAAAGACAAAGAAGCAGATGATTAATATCACACAATTTGCCTGTGTAGCCCTACATTGCTAGAATTCAAGTAAACAATGTAAGGTTAAAAGCAGAATAAACAGACTCTAAATCAAACTGTGTGCTGTGAATTGTTCAGGTATGGTTGACCATAAACTAAAGTCACTTGTGTAGATAACAAACTAATAAGTTAAAAGAGTGTAAATTGGGAAAACATCACCATGTATGGCTGTGACCATCACAAGGTCATACGGCATTATAATTCTTCTTACTGTGTGTGTTTATATCTCAGTCTGACTGAAAGCTTTAACACCAGCCAAAACAAACCACCCTGAACACATTGAAGTCTTTTCATTTACCTGAGCCAAACAGCTTCGGTGTAAAGGTACCCTTAGATACAAGAGAAACAGTTGATTGTAGAAGCTTAGAATATAACATCTATACTGTTTTTTTTTAACAGGTTGGAGCCAGTGTTTGTTGTCCTGCCAGAAAAACAGCAACAAACAAAAAGAGGCTCCACTCCACTGCACTCCACTCCACGGTCTGTTTATGACTTTCTTTATCTTAGTTTTTTTAAATTTTATTCTTTTTTAAAGTTTGAGCTGTGCAGTAACCATTAGCAGCATATAAACTCTTTACAGCATATAAAACTGTGGAATTACAAAACCACAAGTTCCCTTTGAAGTTTCTCTCTTGCTTCTCTGTTTTAATGTCCACTTTAATTTTGCCTATTCATTGGGACGTGAAATTTTGCTATGCAACAACGAATAAGTTGATAAACACAAGAACAGAAGAATAAACAAAAATATATGCAACTGTGTGTAAGGCAATTATTTCTAAGTAGTGACAGTTTTTAACTTATAAGTTTCCTTACATTATATGAATGTACCTCTGTATCTGTCCTCAGGAGTCTTTTGTATTACTTTAACTTTTACTGTTTGTCTGACAATATTGATGCTGGGAAATTTATACATAGCTTATTGTTCAATGTGATAGTTGACATTGGATCAGTCTAATTCCATTGATTTGGATGACAGTTTCATTATTTAACCATTTCATTAATACAAAATCATGCAATATGATTAAATGCTTGAATATTCATATGATCAGCAATTTCAGTTGAAATTGAAACTTTGGTATGAATAATAGTAACAACATTTTTTTAACTGCTTCAATATTGAGCGAGAGTGCTGCAGCCAGCATCTGCAAAACTAGCTGCAATGTAACTATTCAAGACATGTTCGCACCCTCAGTTTACATTCACTAAAAGTGCTTGTTTGTGCCACTGACAGGCTCAGTTTGTTATTATAAGTGTCTTACACCATTATAGAAAGGACCTTACAGAAGAATAAAGTGTTTTTCTGTACTTGTTGCTTGATCATGTCTGTTTGTTATTGTCTTCCTGCAACAACTTAACTCACAAGAGTTCAGAATGAGACTTCTCCTTGAGCGAGACTTGGTTAGACAGGATAACAAACAAACAAACCACATCAAGCAGAAGTTAAAGATTTTGTTTTTCTTCAAAGAGTAATTTCTAGGGTTGAACCAAATACTCGGATGAAATGAGTATCTGGTCCTGATAAAGTACTTTTTACGAGTACAAGTATCATATGAGTAAATGTGTCAATATCCGTATTTGTGATGAAGGAAAATCCTCATTTTGATGGCTGTTTTCAATTGTGATAAAAAATGATCTGAAGCTTAGTTCTGAGCTTGTTCAGTAAATAATTTTGTAATGAATAATAAATATTTAAAAGTTGTTATATATAATAACAACTTCTGGTTAGCCCCCCCCCTTCCTATTGTATTTTGGTGAAATTTAACCTGTTTCAAGTTAAAATATTTTATAAATAAACTTACCTGACCCTAGACCTCTTTCCTAATCTTCACCTGTTTGGAAATGGTAAACATCAACTAAAATTGATTTTCTAACCCTAAAATAACTATTTTTAGTTTTTTCTTCATCTTTGTTTTCTTCCTCTTTTTTATTTGGTTAATTAAGTGGTAGACTAACTTGAGTCTAGTGCAGTTTTATAACTCTCAGAGTCCTTGAACCTAACCATAGTCGATGTAAAATTAAGCAAATGCAAAACTGGGAAATATCTTTCTCAGATGTCCATTATGTGCAATATACTGTAGAGCTGGAGAACATGGGACCCCTTTGCACATTCCTATTATGTGCCATATAAATCTGGACAGTGGCATAAGGGTAGTAATGATGGCCCCCAGTGCGTGCTATGATGAAGGGCCCGACAGTGTACGCTATCGTGCACATATCGTCTCGTCACATGATCAGAGACTTGACACTGGATAACATTAACATACAAATTAACCAGCAATCACGGCTGTATATTGGTATATCACAAAAAAATATATAAAATGAGAAATTATTAAGGGGCGGCATGGTGGTGTGGTGTGTCAGCGTGGGTTCTCTCCGGGCACTCCGGCTTCCTCCCACAGTCCAAAGACATGCAGATTGGGGACTAGGTTAATTGATAACTCTAAATTGTCCATAGGTGTGAATGTGAGTGTGAATGGTTGTTTGTCTCTATGTGTCAGCCCTGCGATAGTCTGGTGACCTGTCCAGGGTGTACCCTGCCTCTCGCCCGATGTCAGCTGGGATAGGCTCCAGCCCCCCCGCGACCCTCAAGAGGATGAAGCGGTTAGAAGATGAATGAATGAATGAGAAATTATTAATTTAACTTAACAATTTTAATAGTTTATTATAGTTTATTTGGAATAGGCATATAACTTTGTTACAGATGCTACTGACTATTTTACAAAAAAAGAAAAAAAAAAAACATGTTGGAGATGGGTTTGTCTTCTTTGAACACAGGCATATTTCCAAGGTGGCACTCACTCACGAGGGCCCATTCTCCACCCAACACATTTTTGGAGGGCCCACTCTCTCTATGGGCCCCGCCATCTTACGGCCCCAGTGTAACTGCACTGCCTGGACTGTCTATACACCCCTGAATCTCTGGGAACATAGGAATGACCCCCATAATGTTGTCAGACACATACTGTATAAGAATGACCTGAGCCTGTCAGTAGCAAAATAACAAGCACTTTTAATGGACGTATGTTGACAGTGTGCTGTTGCCTTGAAGACAACGTGGCAGCCCATTTCATGGCTGCAGGCTGCAGTGCTGCTGCTTAATACTGGACTAATTCAAATAACTGTTGTCTGCATTAGTCACTTATAGACAAAAAATGGGAAAATAGTGCCAGACTGAAAAATATGGAAATTGTGACAGAGTGAGTGCAAAGTGAAAACCTTACATGTTAGTCTGCAGGTATTTTTCTGAGATAAGATTGAATAATTCACAACCTTTTGCCAAGTGAATTTTTGTAAAGGTTATGCTTGTAGAGAACAGATTGTACACAAATGCCGCAGGGGAGCAGAATTTAAATGACTCCAAGAGGAACAACATTGTCTGGATTTAAAGTTCTTCAGCGTGGTCGGCAAAGTCATTATTGTGCTCAGTGTCTCATTGTCACTGTATTTACATCCATAAATCTGACGGGGATTTATCTATAATACCTCTTTCCAAAAGGACATTACATAATAGGATGAATATCCATAGGCTTGTGACGGTAAAATTATTATGCAAACTCCAATTATCCCCAGGCAAGTTTTCCTAACGGCAGCCCTTCAAAGGCTAATTTACTGCGCCTACTTGCTGCTTTCACCTGAAAAATCTATTGGAACTAACACAGCGACTGGAAATTATTTTCAAGCATACAAACAACAAGACAAAGGAGGGCCAAAAATAGAAACATCTATTTGTCTCCTCCGCAAGCAGGCCCATATTGCCAGAGATCTCCTCGTAGTCTGTCTCATCCTTCTCACTCCCTTGGGGTGACCCAGGAACAATTTGTCAAGCTATTTTTCCACGTCATAGCCTCCAAGAGCTATAATTTACCCCGACAGCGGAGCAGCGCACTGATGGGCAAGTATATCCACGTGTTGAGATGTGCTGTTGGGCCAGGTCAGAGCTGAAATGCTTGTTCTCACAGTACACTGGGTATTGGGCCTGGAGAAATTGGCCCGTAAATTCAACCCAAAGCTCCAGCAACAGACCGACGGGGCTCATTCAGTGTAAGAACAGCTGTGACAACAGCTCACAGCTGATATGTTCAGGAAGCCTACTAAATACTTCTGAGCCCATTGTCATGGGCCAACCCAAGACTGTTGGTATCTTGGAAGCCACTGAACCAAACTGGCTTTAGTGCTTATTTATTTTCCTGTTATATTTAATTCATTCTGTTTTCTACATGATCCTTATTTCTTTTTCTATTTCTGCCATCTTACAATAAGTATTGTTAAAGGGGAACTAATGGTTTTTTTTCAACCTGGGCCCTATTTTCCGATCTACTTGTCTAAATGAGTGATAGGATGTTCAATATTTGACATTTCTCCAGTACGAAATTCGGGCTGATCTGCCTGCAGCCCGTGAGCGAGCTATATTAAATAATCGGGCACTCAGACAGCATCAAAATACGTCCACTAAAAGTGCATTTTTTTCACACAGATAGGCTCGGATTGTTAGTATAATTATCCGACAACATAACAGAAAGGAGAAATGAACGTCTGTGTTTACCTTTAGCTGGATTCAGACATGTTCCTCTGCCTGTTGCTGCTCCCTCTCTCTCCTCATCTGCTCTTCAATTTCAATGAGCTCTGTGTCTGTGTACTCCGTGTTTGCGAGATTTGAGTTGTTGCAGGACGTTACCGCTGGAGTGACCTTACAAAGGCGAGGAGTTACTCTGTTTGGAGTAGTCATGGCTGAATTTTTACCCGATTTTGACCAACTGGATCTGGATGAGCCATTTGAATTTGATGACCGCCCGTATTTATTTGAACACGGACGTACACAGATGCAGAGCTCATTGAAACTGAAGAGGGACGAGGAGAGAGAGGGAGCAGCAACAGGCAGAGGAACATGTCTGAATCCAGCTAAAGGTAAACACAGACGTTCATTTCTCCTTTCCGTTATGTTCAGATAATGTCAGATAATTATACTAACAATCCGAGCCTATCTGTGTGGAAAAAAATGCATTTTAGTGGACGTATTTTGACGTTGTTTGACGCTGTCTGAGTGCCCTATTATTTAATATAGCTCGCGTTTGACGCTGTCTGAGTGCCCTATTATTTAATATAGCTCGCTCACGGGCTGCAGGCAGGTCAGCCCTAGCTTCGTACTGGAGAAATGTCAAATATTGAACATCCTATCACTCATTTAGACAAAAGCAGATCGGAAAATAGGGCCCAGGTTGAAAAAAACATTAGTTCCCCTTTAACTACAGTCACCTCCTCCAGTTAGGAGTTTTACCCACTGTGCTGCATGTAGTGCTGCTTTTCAGAGGCAAAGTCACCAACTGTACTTATTACTTTGGAGCACTGGCCTGTAATTGGCATATTACCACTTTGTGAGACTTTACTTTCCAACGCATTTTAAATTACAGAATATTACAATTCTTACTTTTGCCTGTTGCCTCACTAAACAGCTTTACAGATGAAGATCAGAACTTGAATGGAGTCCTAAAATCTGACGCATTGTGCTGCCTGCATATTAAATAGAACATGAAGTGGTACATGTAGTACATGTCGTGCCTCCGGGGCCACTTAAAAGATTAACGTACTCCTTGCATATTAACACATCAATGATTTAAGACTGAAATGGGTAATTCTTCAGAATTAGCACTTCTTTTTAATTCTTGAGTACATTATGGTAAATACACAAGTAAAAAAATATATATTCAAAAAAAAAAAAGGAAAAAAACGTGCATTTTTTCAGGTTTCCCTGAATCTAAACTGCCCTCAGGCAAAACCAAGTCCTTATCAAATTCCTAAAACTTATTTTAAGCAAGCAGGACACACTTTACCAGTTTATCATCACACATCACAGGAAGTAATTCATTCATTTATTTTCCATAACCACTTATCCTGTTAGGGGTCGCAGGGGGCTGGAGCCTATCTTAGCTGACATTGGGCGAGAGGTGGGGTACACTCTGGACAGGTCGCCAGACTATCACAGGGCTGACACATAGAGACAGACAACCATTCACACTCACATTCACACCTACGGGCAATTTAGAGTCACCTGCATGTCTTTGGACTGTGGGAGGAAGCTGGAGTACCTGGAGAAAACCCACGCTTAAGATCCTTTAATCACATACATCATATCGTACATGTTCAACTGAAGAACACAGCTCCCAGTGATAGTGGGAACATCTCAGGGAAAAAGAAAAGACAAGATTTAAAACAGCCATCACAATGCAAAAATATAAAAAAAACCTCTAAGTGATAAGTGCACAAAAATCTGCAGTAATGATGAAAAGTAATCGTCAGCACTCCATTTTACCTCCTCCTCACATTATAATCCTTTGTTCACTGCACACCATCTTTGTCTCTCCTGTATGAATAAAAATATGAAGCTTTGTTTATAATTAATTTGGTTAGAATATTAGGTTTTGTAGCCGTTGCAGGTGAGCTGTGCTGCAAAACACAGATTGATGTTTGACTGTAAAGACTCCCAGCACTGAGGGAGACGGCATTAATCCTGCCCCGGATATCTTATTGCCATTTTTGTACTATGGGTCATCAGAGCTCTTATAGTCCCTTTACATTACCTGTAAACTTGATTTAAAGTGAAAGTGAATCTCGAGGGACAATGACAATAGTGTCATTTTATTTGCTTTTTACAGGCGCATTCAGTTCAGAGCAGTTTTGCTCATTCCAGACTGAAGTGAGTTATCTTTTTGCAGATTACTGTACTGCAGACATCTCATCTCTCCTTTGTGTATTTGGAACAGAACAACAAGCCTCATCTTCTAGCCGTTGCTGAAGCTGTGTGTCCCCTGAGGTGCTTCTGTAATTCAGCATTGTGCTTCTCCAACCACTGCAAAACTTCACAAACTTCACCACAATGATGTTTTCTCTTTGTATTCTCTACAACAGTTGTGCTAATGGAGAAAAAGCAGTAAATTCTGACACTGGATGTGACTATATCTATCTTAAACGGGCTGTTTCTTAGCATGCAATATCATAATATGAATTATGGGTGTTATCAGAAGCTATATAAAGGACAGACATATTAATCAGGACATATTCTATCTTCCACCTTATATAAATATACATCAATATGTTTAATGGAAGTGAAAAAAGTCTAATTTACCAAAGGCTGATCCCTGAATGTTAAACAGAGCTATTGGTCCTGCGAGCTCCTTTATGGATTATGAGCTTTGCCTTATCAGTAGATTGGAGCGCCTGGAGCACCAGAATTATAATGCAGCAGGGAATGTGTGGGTAGAGAAAGGCATCATAGCTCAGGGCTTGCACCAGATAGATCTGTCGGGTTTCACATGCACACGCTGTTCACGCACACACACAATCACACACGTGTGTACAAGCATTACAAACTGATGTATAGCTTTTGTGAGTCGAAAACTACATTTTGAATTTCAAGTACAGTACAGTACCTGTTATACTGTATGCCTTCACAGTTGTTTGTTTTCTTGTTTGCTGTCGCAGGTAAGCACTTCAGCCAAACATTATGCTCTATCGGACTAAAAGCCACAAGAAGGGTTCTCCACTCAACATGGCGGTGAATGTGAGGTCCGTGGCACAGGTCCATAACATTCAGTGCATTTGACGTGTACAAAGGTGAAACCCTGACTCTGCTCTTTTCCCCCTCGCTCCTGCTTAATATTTCAAATGCCGCAATCTCGCGTCGCTGGACAGAGGGCAGGCCTGCCAGCAGAGAGCAGGACCCTGAGCTGAGACTTGAGCAATGACTGACGCCCCAGAGCTGCTTGCTGCAGCGTGCCCAGGCAGCCCCGAGCAGATCGATCATGGCTTTAGCTCCAGCCCTGGCATGGCACTTTTACAAATACCAGTGAAGAGAGATGGATACTTCCCCTATGCTCACTATTTCCATGATGAATTGTTTCCTGGCAGCATTTTTCTCCACATTCTTTGTTTTGGCTTTTTCTTTTTTAATATTCAGCACAGCCAGACACCTGTAAGTGTGCGCGCTGAGAAAGAATGAACAGAATCTGTATAAACAGTGTTTTATAGTAGCAATTTCAGATAAACGTTTTTAAAGATTTGTGAAATCTTCTGCAGCCACGGGCTCGGCATTATGCACGAATGACACGATGAGACATATAAACAGTATCAGGTACGATTGTCTGCTCCACAAACAAAACCTCAGAAGGATTTTCTGCTCTAACAAACTCAATGATTGAAATGAGCCATAAAGTAATCTACTGTAGAGCAGATTGATGTTTGCAAAGCACAAAGGACTCAAAGAGACTGAGGCAACTTTCTTCTCCATTGAGTCATATGAAACACACAAGACAAGAAGTTTAAAAAACAAATGTTTTTGCTGCTCAGCATGCACAGCCGCACGGTGGTTAACACCATCTCCTCACAACAACAAGGTCGTGGGGTTAGTTCTGAGCTGGGCCGAGGGCCATTCTGCGCAGAGTTTGCATTTTCTCCGTCTGTCTGCAACAGTTTCCTCCAGGTCCAGACAGGTTCTCACAGTCTAAATGTGAGGATCAGATGATGTGGAAACTCTGACTCAGTCTAGGTGTGAATGTGTTCGTCTGTCTGGCCAAGCTCTGTGATACACTGGCATCATTTCCATGGTTTTTTTCTGCATTTCACTCAATGCAAGTGGTGTGCATGCTTCTCTGCAAGGTCAACAGGAATAAGCAGGGAAAGAGAAAGGATGAATGAATAGTGTTTAAAAAAAAGTCTCATATGTGTTTTGAGCATTAGACAGCCCAGACTACAAAAAGAACCTGCTTCTCCCTTGGCAGTTTGTGTGTGTGTGTGTGTGTGTGTGTGTGCGTGTGTGTGAAACTTCTGTAAGCAGTTTTACTGTAGCTAACTCAACACCCTAAGAAGTAAGTCCCTCCATAGGTTGTTCATAATCTGAAAATGTAAAAACTGAAATCACACGGGGAAAATGAGTTCACATTTACAATGCAGCAAAAAAGTTAAGCAAATAAATAATTAACACATTTGCATGAATTTTAATTTGCACTTCATTGATTCAAACTTGAAATCTGTTTATTCAGCACATCTCGCGTTTTAAGTTCCGTAATTCAGTATGAGTTTGACAAGTTCATTTTCACTGCTGGCACTAATCTCTTTTCATAGTTGCTGCCTGTGCAGGTTATTTTCACACGTTTCCATATTGATAAGCCCAGGGTGGCATAGATGAGTGTTATAACTGTATTTATTCAGAGCTACAGCACTACATTATTTTAGTAGTTGTATTGAGTTTGCTCCAAGGATTAAAAGTTGTTGCATTTCCTTATAGATTGGACATCAGAATGCTGATGCATCATGCCACTGTGCCCCTGATGGAAAACAAATTGTGACTTGTTCCTCAGTAAGCTGAAGTGCATTATGCCTGACTGCTTCTCTGGTATAAATAATAAATAGATAGATGAAGTTCAGATTAAATGGTGTACAACACACATTCATTGTTGACAGAATCCCAATATTTAGTTTGCCATGAAATGACATGCTGCGAAGATATCCATGATTGAATTACTGTGCTCTCAAAAGTTTGGGATAGGAACACAGATAGACGAACAGAGAACTCCGGGCCACATCAATCATAAATATAATGCATCCATTTGTCTCTCAAGCTCTCCTTCAAACTGTGTCCTCGCTCATGTCAGTGAAAAGTCAATGTTCAGACCTTGAGGATTGACATTGTGGTTATTATTATCAGTATATTCCACCTTGATTCCACATAGAGGGGCAATATTTTAATCAAATGTATTTAAAATACGTATGTAATTACTTTTGAATATTTTGGCATTTATAATTAGCTGGACAGAAAAAAATAGGATGTCATATGTAACAAAATACTTAAAAAGCTTGACCTTTTGTATCTTTAATACTTAAAATACATCATTTAATATGACCATTTTATTCTCAAATAAGGCACATTTTTATCCTCAGGTTTAAACGATAGAAAATGAAATTTAACTACTAGCCTAGTCAGTCTTTGGCTAATGCAAGTGAATCACATGTCATGTCCTGTCGGGTCCAGCAACACACTTACTATATCACATTTCATTTTTGTTTCCCTGCACTGCAGTGTTAGGGGGTACATAAATTAAAATAGCTATAAGCTAATTTACATATGTAGTACTTGGGCAGGAAATACAGAATAACACCCTCTGAAAAAATGAAAATTGCAAAACTTTAAGTCTATGATGTGGGAAACTAGTAATGATGTAGAGGGTTAAGCCCAAACCATGAATACTAATTGAGTAAAATAATTTGAAATGTATTTTTGTATTTTCAAATCACAACCTTTCGCTAAGTCCCGCCCCTTTGTGATAGTCCGTCAAGCTGTCGCAGTAAGCATGGAGCCCACACTGTAACAAACTGCACTTTGTTTTTTTTCCCCGTTAAAGGGTTTTTTTGGGGGGAGTTTTTCCTTATCCGCTGTGAGGGTCCAAAGGACAGAGGGATGTCGTATGCTGTAAAGCCCTGTGAGGCAAATTGTGATTTGTTAGATTGGACTTTATAAATAAAATTGATTGATTGAATTGATTGATTGACTTCCTGAAGAAATATTATCATATTTTTGGAAAAATGAAACAGTGATTCCAGAGAGAAGCAGACAAAGGGGTCTACAGTCTGTGTTTGAAGGATATATCCAGGATGTCTCAGGATGACTCAGCAGCAACAACAGGTTAAAAAGACAAAGAGAGTTAGAAGCTAAAGCCGAACTATAGGCTACAGATCACAGTGTAAAAGTGAACCACCACATCACTGCTGATCGCCACAGAAGACAATGAATATAAAGGGAAACTTTGCTGATATTGAACCAGCTGTGTGGCATCACATTATGTGCAGATGAACGGTGTTTAGCTTCGCCTCCGCTGCTGTATGGGCAGGGATCTCCGGGGGAAGTCAAACAAGGTTAATCTGCACACACTGTGATGACACACAGCTTCCCTTCACTGGTTCCTGTACAGCAGGGTCGGCCTTTTTTCACTGTTATAATCATTAAAAAGCAAAAGCAGCATGTGTATACATTCAGTAGGCTATATCTTCAGTAGCTAGCTAGCTAACCCTACACTTTTCAGTTTGATTTTTGTTTTGGAATATATATCTTTTCCCAACCTCTCCAGGTAACAAGTATCATTAATACATGTTTAGCTCGAAATCCACAAACCCAGCCTGAAATGTTTGCATTACAGTCAAAGGAGCACAGCTGTGTTGTTGTCGGACCCTGGACTGAGCTGGCCCAAAGCTACATTATGATTGGCTGTCCCGGGGCTGGACTTAGCGAAGGGTCAATGGCTTGTATTTTAATTAAATGCATTTTCTCATCACAGTATTGTGCATTTTATTTTGATACATTTGATGCATTTGTGCCCATCTTTGGTGTCAAACAAGTGATGATGGCAATCAGTGCAGTTACTACTAGTGTCATGTTTTCTCCAGGGGAATATAAAACTACAATGTGGAACTTTTCCAATTATTGTAAGCATCAATGAAGAGCTGGAACAAGCTCATGGAGAATGAATATGATGTGTTCTATGTGTTCAGGGGGAGAGGTTATTTTGTAGGTTGTAGTAGCTTGGAAATAAATTTAAAGCATCTCATTTACATTTTTAATTATTTTTTAATATTATATATAAACTACAAATCAATTAAATAAAAATGAACTGAATAATTAAAAAGTGTGTTACAAACTGGGGTTTCACCCAGTTATCCAAACAGAGGCCAAGCGATTCTTGTTGGCCCCAGCAGTGATGAGGGCTGTAATGTACAGTACCATAACAACACTGACCCTTGATGCTAGTTTTCACAGCTGAAGGCAACTCCCTGCTGTTCCAACTCATTCTGCTTCTGATTTATCGACATACCTGAGTGTTATGTTGTAAGTTAGATCATAGCCCACACAGCAGTGCAGTCCACACCTGCAGCTTTCAAGGTCAAATGTCAGAGGAGTCTTGTGCTCTCAGATCAATATCTGATTTCCCAGGGGGGGGGGTTGAGCTCATCCTTTCACACTTAATTCAGCTGGCCCAGACCTGTGGAGACGAATAATTATGGTCCTCTTTAGAGAAATACATTTGTATCGAAACCTTAGATGTGGAAACATAAATTAAATTCAGTTTAAGCTGGTATTGTTCCAAATGACCTGCTAAGGAGGAGAAAATATTCATTCAGTAATCTGAAATGTGCTCTCTAGATTTCAGATGAAAGATATTGTGGTCTGCAGCAGTGCAGTGAAAATACCTCTGACTGATACATGGTTAAAATTATGTTATTAATTAGTGAATGTGAATCTTTAAATATGTAACTAAAGCAGTCTACAGTATTATTCCTATTCTTCTATTCTTAGTATTCAGAGCAGAGCATAGTGAGAGATGAAGACTCCTCTGGCTAGCAAGGGCAGACTGTAAACTTAAAGCAGCTGCACTGAGGATTTTACAACCAAAGCCTCCAAACTACAGCATGTCTCAAACATTCACCAAAGGAAAGAAAAACAAAACAGCTACACCCTTGGGCAACAAGTCATGCATAAACAAGTATGTAATAAATTATGCACCATTCATGAATAATTAAACAAAAAACTGAATTGAAGGTGAAGGCGCAACGAATAGTTTGAAAATAATAAAGAAGTTGATGAAATATTTTCTGTCTCAGGTATAGGCCAGCAATACTATGGCTGAACTTTATGGGTTCGCAAATGATACCGAGCCTCAGTCAACCAGCGGCACTGTACCGACCAGGTGCAGTTCAAACACACAAGGGAAAACACATTTTCTAGTCTACTCGTGAAGAAAATAGCAAATGAAAACAGATCGCCACCAGTCCCAGGGCTGAATTACATTAGAATATCATAAAATTAACCCATAATTGAGGAGATAAATCAAATGGTTTTGCCTTTAAGTGAAACACAATAGCAGTCTGAATGAAATTAGGCACAGTGGTAATGAAAACACTTAGAAACTTTTTTCCCAATTATTAGTTCAACCTCTTTCAAGTATTGATTGTTGCTTCTCAAATGGAGGTATACTTTACTCTTTTTGTTTTTAAATTATTCATAAGACATCAATGATCAACTCAGGAGCAACAAGCTTGTCTTTACTCATAAGATTTTCAACTTCTGCCATTAAGACTTTACTCCTCTGTTTATTAGCATTTATGAGCACATGTAAATGTTCACCAAATGGTTTATAACACACTCTAATGTAGTTATAAGGACATTTTAAGTGTTTAAATGTACAGTATTTGTCCATAATTACAACTTCTCCTATGAAGACATATTATTGCAACTCTGTATTACCATATTGTCGTTTATTGTCTGTTTATGCAGTAGGAGTTATACTCCTACTGCTACTACTACTACAACTACTACTACTAGTACTTCAGTATGTTATAAACACTTAAAGTTGGGATAGACAGTTTAATTTTGGCATCAGTGAACAAACAAAGCCGTATGAAACATTGAGCATTTATTGTAATTCAAGTGGTCTGAGAGAAAACTAAACTTCTACTTCTCCTCTTGGTGGTGTTTTACAAAATCTAGCCTTGACAGGAGAGTTTGGCCAATCACAGGTCATTTCAGAGAGACAATGTTCCTACTGGCTGTTTTATAAATGCATGTCCACATCCCCTCAGAGAAAGCCGGATTCAAGGGCAAAAAATCCTGCAGAGAAAGTTGTTATTGCAGCATGGGTAACAATTGCCTACACTGCAAAGCAGCCCAAAAAGGGAAGATGGACTTATTATATACAGATTTTAAAATCAATTTAACAAAATGTAACACAGGTCAATTTAATCAAAATATTTTGGAGATGGAAAGAAAATGTTGCTTAAAGTTTAGCCATCTGCTAACTCAATCTCAAGGCTGCAGCTTCATTTTCATGTTTTTAGCTAATGATAGCTATAAGCCGTACTCCCCGCCGCTACAGACCACCTGACAGGGAGAAGAGTGGGCAGCAAATCTGGAGACAGTTCCCCAGTCAGCAGCCACAGCAACCCAAATTCAGCCAGCACAAACCCCAGTTTACGCAGTCTGGACTAGTGGGATTAGGAAACATTCTGTTGCTGCCATTACACAGGCTAGACCTGGTGTTGCCACTGGCCACCACCCCACTGTGACACCTGACGCTGGAGGCTTGCACCAGGTTGATATGAGCTGCTACAACAGCCAAAACTAGCTCTGTCTCCAGTGATGCTGCCTGTTTTTCTCCTGGAGAAGCAGTCCACAGAGGGGGGGAGCAAGGTGGATTGATCATGGGGTGGCTAGCTAGATAATTCTTGTCTCATTTGTAGTCTGATAAACAAAGAGAGAGAGAGTGGCTCAAGAAGGGGCTAAGTGAATGTGCTATGTACAACTCTACGATGAAATAAGATTCAATAAATCAGTGCATGAGACTGGGTTATGTATGAAGCATGTTCATATGGCCATGGTCGTCCAGTAGAAGGGGAATAGGACAAAGAGGGGAGAGCTGCAGGACCAGGGTGTATTTTCCAATTCTGCTATAAGCACTGAACCACATTTTTAAATAGTCTAAAGTAGTTTTCACTTCCAGCTAGCTGATGGATGAAAACTGCGCTTAACTCAGGAAATGTAAAGGGATAGAAATGAAAGAGTACGTTGTGTAAAAACTTCAGAACAATGAGAGTCCCGATGGGGGTTGGAGAGGGGTTTGCTGGCCTGTGTTCAAATGCCTCTCTGCTCTATCTTTTCCCCTCTGATTTGTCAGCCCGGGCAGAGTCCATCTTGATTAAACACATTGGTGCAGAAAGAATTAATCTCTTCAGAAAATACTTAGAATGATAATTACAGGTTGTCACTATTCACCCCGTTCATTCAAGTGACTGGTGTAATTGGTTGGAGGGCATCCAACCGCGTAACACCTACTCAGCCTGTGCAGACAGTATAACACACCAAAGTTTACTGTCAAGACGAGATCGAAGCTTTAATAAGTGCCCCACTAAGCCTCACTCTCAGTCAAAAACCTGCCCATTAAAACCCTCCCATATGCATGAAACAAATATGCTCAGGCCGAAAACATTCTGGTTAATGTGGTAATGTTCTGTTGTACCAAAATCAGATTTGTGTTTCTCAAAATGGCTCACTGAATTACACTGATAAATAAAAAGATCTTCATCGCTATGAGATTACCTGTTTAAATGGGGGTCAATACCTATTCCTAGAAAAGAAATAAGAGGAAGTGGGGGAAGATAACAGGAAACAAAAGGTCCTGGGTTAGATTTGAACCAAGGACATGCCCCATGGTCGGGTTTTGAGTTTTATCTGCTCGAAGCCTGATTACATCCGAGCTATGCAAACAAGACTAAACAGTGAAACAGGAATCATGCCTCAGGGACACAGCTTCCCGCTACTGTGTTGTACCATCCCCAAGATACTCTAACAATTAAATGTTCTCAGGTTTTAGTCATAGATGGTTAATCGAAATTCTAAAATAAGATGTTTAACAAAAGTTGCTTGCATCTTGGACAAATGTAGAGCCTCTTAAAAGGTTAAGGTTAGGGTTGGAGTTTGCAGCACTCAGGCACAGCCTTGTGGCAAGAAAAAGCAAGATGCTGTGTTGGGGGTGATTTTGTTTCAGGTACTGAGGAGATGATAAAATGCTATCCAGGAAGAATGGTTTGAATGACAGGTCCCTGAATTTGAAGGCTTATCAGATGCACTAGGGTTAGTGATACATCAAAGTCCGCATGACTACAATCATTTCATCCTATGTCAAGCAATTTACCAGGAATGCGCTGCAAGTGTTTGATTGGCCTTCCAGCTGATGTTGCATTGCATTGAGCAAAAAGTTGAGCCAGGTTCGATATTTTTTTCTGGAGAATCCATCAGTTTTCTGTCCAGATGTCAACACAGTGGCCTCATTGAAGTGAAGGTGACTGAATGATTTGTATGTAGCCCTTCAAAAAAAATTGCGCCCTGAAAGGCTAATCTCTCGGCAAAGAAAATCTTTTTGATTTAGGACGATCTTTCTTCTTCTTCTCCTTTTAAGGAAAGTCAAGTTATTGGAAACTTAAGCTGCTGCCGTGTTTGTGTGCGCAGGAGCATGTGTGTCAGCGCTTGTCAACAGAGTGAAAACTTTTTCCATTACAAGTTTAAGGTGAGCAGAGATGGAACAGAAGTTGAATTGCCAGAGCACTGCATTAACTGAAACATTGCCATTATAACCACATCAATGGAACTATATCATTTATCTGTCAACATACCAAAAACCCAGCGGAGTGAGACACTGTTGCAACGGTTTATGTGTCTATACCTTGACAACTCCATAACAAAAAAAACAACTGTCAAGAGGGATGATGTTGCGAGCACTTGAGTAGAAAAAAGAATGAAAGCACTGTCGCTCAATGTCAAGTCGTCCTCCTGTCCACTGTGTCTCTGTGTCTCCGTGTCTAAATGATTTGGTCAAGTAGCTGCTCTGTTTTATATTGCTTCATGAAAGGGTACTCAGCAGGTGCTCCGTGAGTGATAGCTGCTCTGTCTCCCTCCGTTCCCCTTGTCTTTCAGGCCACTGGGCCTCTTAGGCAATCTTCCTCAGAAGATGTGTGTGTACGTGCATGTGTGTGTCTAGAAATCATGTGTGGGAGCTGATTATCCAGCAGGACTCTGGTACATTCAGATGGTGCCCCAGTGGCCTTTAGTGATGGACCAGCCAATCTCCTCCTCTGGTTATCCCTGTGTTGTGTTTGTGATAAGCCGCTACAGTTGTTGTCGCCAGGCTTGAAAATGCCACTCTGAGAGGTGATGGATTTTGGGGGTCCGCAGGAAGCTCGATGATATCATGTGGCCGAGCCTAGAGAAGCACAAATGTCATAAGTCAATAGTCTTCAATGTGGATTGCCCCCATCTAGACAGGCGATTATCGACCGAGGGAGTATGCCATTTAGCGTGTGGTGCTGGAGGGTTGTGAGGTAAAACGGTCAGTAATTTATTAATTACAGTTTATGAAGGCTTGATTTTGTTTTTTACTCATGTATATGTAATGACATCACTTTAGGTTTATTTATATTTTATTGGTCAATTACAAATGATAATTTTTATAGCATAAAGCATGAGAGCTATTAAATGATAATGCAGTGTATACAGACTGTCTATAGAGACTTATTGATTCCAGGCAGACACATTTATCATTGGTATTCATGCCTAAGATATTGATGAAGTTTTCCCTCTACTGCAGGGGTGATTTGCATTTAAAATCTCATTTTTATGAAGGTCAGGATAATTTATTTTTAGAGAGATAGACACTCTTTACGTATTTGTGTAATGGAATATGAATCACTTCACACCTGAGAAATGAATAGATGCAGTGGTGACATTTCCAAGATCTGCTGTTGTGGTAATAGCATAATTTGGAATTGATAAATGGCGCGGACTTTTAATGGAGTAAAAATAAGCTCAAATACAACTTGAGCATCATTAACTATTTTCATTGTTTAATTGTCACATATGGTTCTATAAAGGATTAATGTTTAAGTACCGCTCAGTTACTTTCTTAGGCAGGCGCCACTATGGAAATGCATTGGGTATTATTCAGTATATTCAGGTACAGATATTTAAATTGTGGGGTCATATTCAGGAATCATTTTAATGGCCGGTTGTTCAAGATACCCAGAGACACATTTAACATGTCTCTGTGGAATATCCTCCCTGCTAAAAGCAACACTTAACATAATATATAATAATATAATGAGACCACCACAACCAAAATCAATGATTTTTCTTATCTTAATTTGTACAATTCATAATATAAATTAGATCGAGAACATACAGCCAATACTCTGCATCTCCCCTTTTAATTTCTATGACATTGATCGAGTGTATTTGATAAAATAGAACCTGTCTTTGCAGCCTCACTCTCCCCCTTCAAGAAAAAATGAAATGCCGCCATCTCAAATAACAAGTTATGAATTCAAATACATCTTCTCCCTCAGAATGAGTCAGACACTGCTTCAAGATAACAGAGGATTATTCCCTGCCCATAAATAATATAAAGCACCCCTGTGTCATGATGCTGATGAACTCTCCTGCAGTTTGACCTCCTCTGTCCACCCCGCGTTACGATTTGATTTGACATCCCAAATCATCAAAGTAAAATGCAGGAAATTTGCAATGAAGTCAATCATCACACAAATTGAAATTCCAGACATACTTTATTCAGTAATTTTGACAATATCCACAAACTCTCACGCTGACAATACAATCTGATAGCACCTTTCTTTTTCATCAGAAAAGAAAAAAAAGTTTTATTTCACAGCCTGCGCCAATACAACAAAATGAAATGCATTCATCGGGAAAAAAGATCAGAGCTGTGGAGCGGATATTAGCCGTATGGGGTAGAGGAAATAAAACAATAACACTGTCACTTTTACAGGGCAGTGGGCTGGACTTCATCAAAAAAAGATGAAGCGATGAAGAGAACAAGTCTTCATTGTACAGCATTGAGAGTAAATCAAAGATCTGCCACGGTGAATGATCTTGTCTGACTGAGCGCCTGATGAAATTAATTTATACAGTTTAATCAGTCCACGTTCTGCACTTCTGTCTGGATATAGATTTTAAAAGTTCTCTCTCACAAAATGAGATGAATGGCTCTGGACTTTGCGGTGTTTCTTTCTTTCACCTTTAAAATCCACTGAAATAGATGGCAACATAAGTATGCATACTGCAACATTAATGCAAGGGGAAATGCAGTAATACAGTCATCATTGTCTTTCTTTGTGTCGTCATTCAAACGCACATGCAATGTTTTCTACTACATTAGAGCCAGACAATTACATTTCTAAAGACAGAATAATCTGTAGGCCAATGAAATTAAATGGGATTGTAGCGGATTATGCAGGAAATAAAGGAGGGAGTAAAATGCATTATGTGCAGATTACAGTAAACCCCATAATCTGTTTGTCCTAAATGGGCTTTGTTCATTGGAAGCCACAATCCATCTGTCCCTCTGGGACATTGTTTCACTGATGCCATCTCCAGCTGTTAGTGCTTAGGAAAATCTAACATTATGTATTTTTATTGCAGCAGCTCAATATACTTTACAGTTTAACAGTCATATGCTGTGGTCATTCACAGGTAGCCTGCTGCATACAAGAGGCTTAAAGCCATTTACTGTAGCCATTTACTGTAGCATATGGCTTAGTTAGACTATAAGTAATGTAAGTCCACTGTTGAAAACATGCAGACCTGCAGTTGAAAGGAAAATAAATAAATGCATGCCTTAATTTAGGCTGTAGGGCTGACCACTCATCATAGAAAGAGAAACTTCAGACACACATTCCCAGCAGGCTGTAACTGTTAGCATGTCTGAATGTGTGCCAGGGGTTTTACCTTGAAGTTGTGTTGTTCTATCCTCCTAAATCCAACTAGTTTGGAGATGCAACACTGAAATCATGCCACTAATCTTGATAACAGTGTTATAAATTATGACCCATACAACACTAAGTTGTACAACACTAAGTCCCGCCCTCAAACGCGATGAGCCAATCACAGTGCGTAGAGCCATTCCCATACACTCGGACATTCTCTGCCTGGACGTTCATTGAAATGCATTACAGAAAGTCAGTTTTGTTCGGTTTTATGAGCTTTTTCTGAGATTTGAGTAACAATTGAGTTTAAAAATGGTCAAACGGTGTGCATGGGGTACATGCAACTCTGACACAAGGTATCCTGAGAGGCTGGGCGACGGGGTGTAACGTTATTTTTTACCCTTTAAACCACATCTCAACCGAGAAGTGTCTCCTTTGGATAAAGTTGTGTGGTAACGTTAGACCACAACATCAACTCAACGTGAATAAGATTAACAATGATGTCCACATCTGTTTTAAGGTAAGTCAACATTGTCTTTGAGGCAACATATTGTCACTTTGCTGGAAAGAAATATAAAGTTATCTTTAATATCTCTAGCTAACGTTAGCTAAAGTTAGCCTAACGTTAGCTCCTAGCTGCGTTGTTCATCATGTCAGCTTGTTTGCTGGGAGTTCATTAGCCTATTTTGTTCTAGTTTTTGTACTTTGGTGATCGTACATCATTGTTAGCTGTTGTCCAAAGGGCTCTAGTTAAGCTAACGTTAACTTCTGGAGCTTAGCTTCATTCATTTATCTATCTCAGAGATAACAAAGGTTGGCATATGTTATGCTGAATGATTCAGTGTAAATACTGTAGCACCAAACTAACGGAGAGTAGGGGTGTAACGGTACACAAAAATCACGGTTCGGTACGTACCTCAGTACACAAATCACGGTTCTGTTTTTTTCGGTACAGTAATGAAAAAAAATAGACAACTATTAAATATCTTTTACTTATTGGTAACCTTATTAAAACATACCACCACAGCAGTTAACTCTTTTTACACAATTTTTGAATGAAACAAATATATATAAAATCCTGCTTTTTCACATTGTTTGAATGAAAATAGAAATATAAAAGTGAAAAATAAAATGCTGCTGTTTTTTTAACACATTTTTTGAATGAAAAATATAAATATAAATTTCTGCCTTAAAACAATTTTACTCAATAAAAATAAAAAGTATAGTGCAGCTGGTCAGCTTTAAAGCCTGCTCAGATTCA